>NW_015506419.1:98061-126912 GCF_001515645.1 Sinocyclocheilus grahami | reverse complement strand
AAAATTGTCCTGGCTATTCCAAGCTCTGTCATTCCAGTCAGCAGGTGTTGCAGTGCTTCAGTCCAAAAGAAGGGAAATAAAAAGTGCCCATCTATAAAAAAAAAAAAAAAAGTTGCACACGGCTCCGGGGGGGGAACAAAGGCCTCCTGTAGCGAATCGATGCGTTTTTGTAAGAAAAATTTACATATTCAAAACGTAATAATCACTTTAATGTAGCTTGCGCCAACAGTTGTACACTGTAAGTACTTGTACTTGACGTATGAGGTCAGCGTTGCGCATGCGTCGGTGAGTTTTGTGAAAACCAACGTTTGTTAACAGGAGCAAAGGAAGCAAAGTTTCCTTACTTTAGCAAAGGAAAACCAGTCTCCTCTTGGCTTATATCGAAATCCTCCGACATTCTTCTTTACAAATCCTCGTTTTGTACTTCTAATTAGTGACCGTTGTTTTGTTTTGATCTTTCCCCTTCGCTGCCGCGTGCGTCACTTCTGAGTGGCGCATGCGCAAAGCCGACCTCCATACATCATCTGCCCGGAACTGCTTCTGGGTACAACAGTGAGCGCAAGCTACATTAAAGGGGTTATTACGTTTTGAATATGGATATTTTTCTTACAAAAACGCATAGATTCGCTACAGAAGGCCTTTGTTCACCCCCCGGAGCCGTGTGAACTAACCCTTTAAACTAAAAACAAAATATCAAAATACAATTCTAAATATAATAGTATATAAATAATATTAACATAAAATTAATTTGAAACCTAATGCACCAATTGAAAACAACATTTTACAGCTGGTGAAAACTGTAATAAGGATGCAATAGGCATTTAAACCGAATGGTCTGCAACTCAAATCCACATGCTCTCACACTCTACCACATTATGAGTCTGTTGTCACTGTAGTGTGCAAATTATCATGCGTTGCGTCACTTAGGCATCAACTTTAACGTTCTAAAAGAAATAGACATGACTTGTTAAACTAGCAGTTGAATTGAGCTGCATCTGTTTGTTTCGTTACTATGTGTTAACTTGTGTTAACTTGTGTTTGTTTGCTGTTTAACTTTGCAGGCCATCACACCCAGGTATCACAGTGCCCTCCCAATGAGTTTGAGTGTCGAGGAACAGATGTGTGCATTCACCTGAGCAAGCTTTGTGATGGCGTCCCAGACTGCTCGGATGGACGTGACGAGGGGCCGCACTGTCGAGGTAACATGCGTGCAGAATAGGGATGTGCATCTCCATGACTGAGGCTGATATGATACGCATCTCGATGCATAGTCAACGATACGATACATTAAAGATACATATGAAGCAGCTACCGATGCGATGCGATACAATTGACCCCTATTACGATGCAGTGCGATCCGATTCCGATTCGATTTAACACAATGCGTTTCGATGCAAAGTAGAAAATATGATCACTTTTAATGCCTCGAGGCCTGTTTCATAAAACAAGTTTACCAAATAAGCCAGGCTCATTGTCAAATGATTTGGTTCCATAAAGCAAATTTAACATGGGCCTAGATCAAGCTAGTCACTGTGGCAACTTATGCTGGGAAACTAACCTGGTCTAAAGCATGTTAACTGTCAGGCTAAGCTCCTCTACTGACCAATAGGAACATAATGATATTACCACTGTCTCACATACTATTATTTGACTTTTTTTTTTCTGCAGTTTCTAGCCGTGCAGCCTTTCTCTCTGGTTTTATTACAGCTGTACCTTTTATAGTTTTCAGAACAGAGAACATTAGAACATTACAATCTAAAATTGCTCTTTAAAGCATTAAAATAACTAAATTAAAAGTTCAAATCACTGAATTAAAAATTTTAATAAAGAAAGAAAATGACTACATTTTAACTGCTATAAGAAACACATTAACTAATTTGAGCTTAGTAATTAATTAGTACTGTACTAGCTTACATTTGATTTACCTATTACAATAGTCCACTTACAGTTACTCATGTAGTTTTGGATTTTGTTTTCCCTTAATAATAAAAACCTTCATTTAAAAACTGCATGTTGTGTTCACTTGTGTTATCTTTGACTAATATTTAAATTTGTTTGATGATCTGAAACATTAAAGTGTGACAAACATGCAAAAAAATAAGAAATCAGGAAGGGGGCCAACACTTTTTCACACCACTGTATATGGCACAGATTAACTTTTGTCAAAATGGTTGTGGCTTGGAGTGGCTTTAGGATGAAATACACTAGAGGACTATAAAAATCTTAAAATATTTTAAAACACTAGGTATTGATTACTTTGTATATGCTTACAGAGGAAAAACTTTGCTTTAATCATTAATCCTTTTACTGGATGTGATCATAGTCCAACGTTAACAAATCAGAGTCTGTGCACATCATATGCTATGCAATTTTCGGTCAACTCCGACTGGCAAAAATCTGTTTACTAGCTCTGACTTTAGGAAACTAGTTTTGACTCTTCCAGAATGTAAATCTGGGCAAAAGTCACAGTGTATTCCAGCCTTTAATTAATTTCGGAAGCATTATTAACAATATGGTGGAAATTATATAATAATATATAAATAATAATATTATTTAAAATAACATGTAATATTATAATATATTGTTCTTCATTATATTCCAGTGTGAAATATTATTTCCTATTTTAATATATTTCAAAATATAATTTATTCCTGTTATAGCAAAGCTAAATTAGCAGGCAGTACTCCAGTTTTCAGTGTTGCATCATTGTAATTATTTTAATATGATGATTTGCTGCTCAAGAAACATTTCTTCTTATTATCAATTTTTTTTTTCTTATATATTTCTTCAAAATGTGTTTGCCTTTTTTCCCCTTTGTTTGTGTGTGTGGAGAAAAATACCCTCATTTGTACACTTTTCACAAATCGAGTCAAATCCCAATGGATCATATCCAGTCCCACTCTACATTATCTCACAATGAATATGTTTCCATTTGAAAATGTTACAGTACTTGGGTTTACACGAGTTTATGGTTTGCAAATGCTGTCTAATGTTGACTTTGACAATTCAATCAAAATATTTTCATTCAATTTTATGCCATTGCTTGAGCATGGGTTTCGAAAAAGTTGTGCTGCTTAGTATTTTTGTGGAAACCATGATACATTTCTTAGTCTTATTTTATTTTACTTTTTCATTGCTAGTAAAATCTCTTCCAGCAGAAGGTTTTTGTATTGTGGGCTCCGACTGTCTTTTAGACAGAGATATCGTACTTATTGGCAGTCATGCCGAGATCTGTGTTTGAAACCCCTGTGTCCACAACGGTTTGGCTCCGGAGCATGGTTAGTATCATCCTCACATGAGATATCAGGCACTCATCTTGTTTGTGTCCAAAGTGCTGAGATACGCAGGCTCATCCGGCTGACCTGTATCTTTAAAGTACTGATCCGGCCACTTAGCAAGTAATTGAAAGAAATCAGACTGACAGATAATCTCATTTTAAAAGAAAATCTTAGACTTTGGGGTCAAATACATCCCTGTAATGTTAGTCCAGGTCTATCTGCTGCTATCATTTTATACTGCTGGAATGTTAGAAAGACAGTCTGGGCCTGAGGTTTTAAAGGCCGAAAAATAAATAAGGTACCTTCCTGACCTGGCGTCTATCCAGTGCTTTGAGCCTAGACGCACACACACTTCACTTGTCCTCCGGCTCAAATGCCGACCCTTTGAACCCAAAGGTAAACACTCACCCACTCTTCCACACGAACCCCTCGCGTTCAGACGCACAGAACGCACACAAACATATACTCACATGCCTTTCCTGTTGGATGTTTGCTTGCTCCTGCTTTCACAGAAAAGTTTACTGTCTCACAATCATTGCGCTGTTTCCCCTGAACAGATGTGGAGATTGTGCAAGAAACTCAGCTCCAGTGTTTTCAAAACACACTTTGTCAGTCTATATTTCCAAGTAATTTTCACATATTTGTTGACAAGTTGAGCGAGAGGGAGGCATGCTTGAATTTATTACTGTGTGTGATACATCTGGCTGCTATGTTAACAATGTAGCAGGCCAGCATCAAGAAATCAGTGATGGGAACTGCCGACCTCTGATATCAGCCATGCTCGTGCTAGTCTGGATCATCTTATCCTGGGCTTTGTATATTTAACCCCTCACTGAGCTGGGAACCGGTTTGATTGTGTTTTCCCTCCTGACAGATTTAATTGGCTCCCCGCAGTCTTGATTTAATCATTTTGTACTAAAGCCTCTTGGAGATGTTTCAAGGTCTTTCCAGTTCCTCCCACTATGAAGACACGGGCCAAAAACTGTCAGCCCTCTCCAAAATAACTTTCTGATGAGGAACTGGAGATTTATAGTTTTCAAACTCGGCAGTTTAGCTTTTTTAAGCAGTTAGCTGTTTTAATTTGCAGTGAAAGTCTTCTTATTTAGAATCACAAAATTTGATTCATTTTAGTAGTTCATGTCATCATTTAAAAGTGTTTTTTATTTTTTATTTTTTTTATTTACATTATTAGCATTATTAATTAGCATCATCATGCCTTTTTTGGCAAGTGTGTTTAGTCATTATAGTCGTTCATTAGTCTTCATTAGTTTCATTACCAACATTCTTTAATATTATTGCCCCCTTTATTTTGTTGCAGTTGTTTTTAGCTTTATAAATTTCATTATTCATTGTTAGCAGTATCAATGGACATTTATTGCCTCCAAGTAATTTTAATGTACACTAATGTTCAAATGTTTGGGGTCAGATTGGGAAAAATGTATACTTTTATTCAACAAGGAAGCATTGCATTTGTGTAACCTTTATATTGTTGCAAAACAAAGAATCCTGGAAAAAAATTTATCAGTTTCCATTAAAATAATGAGCAGCACAACTGTTTTTAACATCGATGATGATAATAATAAATGTTTCTTGAGCTGCAAATTAGCATATTATAATAATGGTTTCTGTAGGATCATGTGGCACTGAAGACCGGAGTAATGACGCTTAAAACTTCAGTTTAAAATATATTAAAATAGAAAGTAAATTGTAATAATATTTCTCAATATTACTGTTTTACTGTATTTTTTATCAAATAAATGCAGTTTTGTTGAACATAAAAAACAATAAAAACTTTACTAAACCCAAACTTTTGAATGGTAGTGTTGTTAGTAGCTTGTAGGTGGCGAAAAGGGGCTGTTAAAATTTATTTGTCTTTGAATCATACAAGAGATTCGTTCAAGAACGCTGATTTATCCAGTAATGAAACAAGTACATCTTAAGTGAGTCTTTTAATCATTAATTCATAAATTACATGCCTGTTGTAGCATGTTGAATTTTGTTCATGGTATTCAGCTCCAAATAAATGGTTTGCAAAAAAGAGACACAGGATAAACGTTTGATATCATTATTTAATCACATTGGAATCGAAACTGGGAATCGAAAAGAATCGAAATCGTAATTGATAAAATTCAAATGATACCCAACCCTACAGCTGTCCTATTTTTCATCATTGAATATCCTGTTTCTTTTAGAAGTATGTCACATAATAGGTGAAATGGTTTGCGAATGCTGTTTTGTTGACTTTATCTGCTAATGTGGCCATGGTGCCTGTGTTTATCGTGTGTTATGCCTCTGTTAACCTCGTATTAGCCGCCTGTTTCTCTGTTTGCTCATGTTTAGCTGACCTATTCACACAGGAGGCTCTGCACACACGTAGGCAAATACGCAGCACTTACAAGAATGATTAGCCCTATAAAATAGAACTTTGCACTGCTATTGGCAAACTCCACTGTGCCTTTCAACTTTATCTGAGCTCAGCTTTGGCAACAGCATATCATTCTGGGCAATGACTTACCCATTTGTTTCTATTCCGCTGTAGGGCTTCACAATGTTTTCACTGCACTGATGGATGAGCTTGGCTCAGATCTCTGTGTATTATCGTGACAGAACAGGGAGGGTGATCAGGAGTATTGATTGGACGGATGTACCGCTCCGATAAGTAGGATAATTAATGTCATTTTTTTTGGGTTTCAGCCATTTGAGTTCATCTTGAGAACACTGTCATATTAAACACAACAAGAGTTTTTGTCTAGTTAGGAGTCAGTGAACCTCAACATTGGTTTGTTTGTGTGCATGTCCCAAAACTGCTTTTTGCTGAAAGGTTTGCTCATATCTTTCCCAATCATTCTTGAACAAACACACCACACACAGACCAAAGCTGAAGTTCATCAACCCCCTGACCTGACAAGAACTCTTGCTGTCAGAAAAAAGTCCCCCCCATTCTCAATTATTACCAAACCTGCATATGCACTCACACACACACACACACACACAGGTTTGTTTTTATGGTTTATGGGGACTCTCCATAGGCATAATGGTTTTTATACTGTACAGACTGTATGTGCTATTGCCCTACACCAACCCTACCCCTAAACCTACCCCTCACAGGAAACTTTCTGCATTTTTAGATTTTCAAAAAAACTCATTCTGAATTATTTATAAGCCTTTTGAATTACGGGGACACTGAAAATGTCCTAATAAATCACCTTCTCGTTGTAATACCTATGACAAACCCATGTTATTATACAAATTTGTGTCCTCATAAACCATTGAATATCCTGTTTCTTTTAGAAGTATGTCACATAATAGGTGAAATGGTTTGCGAATGCTGTTTTGTTGACTTTATCTGCTAATGTGGCCATGGTGCCTGTGTTTATCGTGTGTTATGCCTCTGTTAACCTCGTATTAGCCGCCTGTTTCTCTGTTTGCTCATGTTTAGCTGACCTATTCACACAGGAGGCTCTGCACACACGTAGGCAAATACGCAGCACTTACAAGAATGATTAGCCCTATAAAATAGAACTTTGCACTGCTATTGGCAAACTCCACTGTGCCTTTCAACTTTATCTGAGCTCAGCTTTGGCAACAGCATATCATTCTGGGCAATGACTTACCCATTTGTTTCTATTCCGCTGTAGGGCTTCACAATGTTTTCACTGCACTGATGGATGAGCTTGGCTCAGATCTCTGTGTATTATCGTGACAGAACAGGGAGGGTGATCAGGAGTATTGATTGGACGGATGTACCGCTCCGATAAGTAGGATAATGGATGTCATTTTTTTTGGGTTTCAGCCATTTGAGTTCATCTTGAGAACACTGTCATATTAAACACAACAAGAGTTTTTGTCTAGTTAGGAGTCAGTGAACCTCAACATTGGTTTGTTTGTGTGCATGTCCCAAAACTGCTTTTTGCTGAAAGGTTTGCTCATATCTTTCCCAATCATTCTTGAACAAACACACCACACACAGACCAAAGCTGAAGTTCATCAACCCCCTGACCTGACAAGAACTCTTGCTGTCAGAAAAAAGTCCCCCCCATTCTCAATTATTACCAAACCTGCATATGCACTCACACACACACACACACACACAGGTTTGTTTTTATGGTTTATGGGGACTCTCCATAGGCATAATGGTTTTTATACTGTACAGACTGTATGTGCTATTGCCCTACACCAACCCTACCCCTAAACCTACCCCTCACAGGAAACTTTCTGCATTTTTAGATTTTCAAAAAAACTCATTCTGAATTATTTATAAGCCTTTTGAATTACGGGGACACTGAAAATGTCCTAATAAATCACCTTCTCGTTGATGACAAAATGACAAACCCATGTTATTATACAAATTTGTGTCCTCATAAACCATATAAACATGCGCGCACGCACACACACACACACACACACACACACACACACAAGCATGCACAGACCTGCCAACAGAGATCTCAGACGTGAGAAATACTACACACAAACATGCTGCAAAATGTATTATAAAGTGTTATGAAGTTCAAGTTTTAAAAAATTATTATTTTTTGCCTCAGCAGAGTGGCATAATAGTTAATTTCCTTCACCACTAGAACTAAATCCAAAATGCATTTTTTTGGACAGTCTGCAGTATTGCTATTAATTTACAGGGCACCTATTATGCAAAATTCAATTTTACATGGTATTTGACCATAAATATGTTGGCACACAACCACCCTATAATGATAAAAATCCACCTGCTCCTTTTTTTTAATATATATATTTTTTAAATCCCCATAAATCATAAGTGTCTCAGAACAAGCTGTTTGCAGAATCTGTAAAATGTGTTTTAAATGCATTATTTCAGCCTAATAAATCACCTTCTCGTTGTAATACCTATGACAAACCCATGTTATTATACAAATTTGTGTCCTCATAAACCATATAAACATGCGCGCACGCACACACACACACACACACACACACACACACACAAGCATGCACAGACCTGCCAACAGAGATCTCAGACGTGAGAAATACTACACACAAACATGCTGCAAAATGTATTATAAAGTGTTATGAAGTTCAAGTTTTAAAAAATTATTATTTTTTGCCTCAGCAGAGTGGCATAATAGTTAATTTCCTTCACCACTAGAACTAAATCCAAAATGCATTTTTTTGGACAGTCTGCAGTATTGCTATTAATTTACAGGGCACCTATTATGCAAAATTCAATTTTACATGGTATTTGACCATAAATATGTTGGCACACAACCACCCTATAATGATAAAAATCCACCTGCTCCTTTTTTTTATATATATATTTTTTAAATCCCCATAAATCATAAGTGTCTCAGAACAAGCTGTTTGCAGAATCTGTCAAATGTGTTTTAAATGCATTATTTCAGCGCGATAGACATGATAATCAAAACAGATGTTTTTTGGCAGAGTACAGTATATGAGGTATGAGCAGTATAGGCACAGCCCTATTCTGGAAAAGGGGGCGGGGAACAGCAGCTCATTTGCATTTAAAGATACATGCATGAAAACAGTGTGTTTCTGCTTCCACTCAAAATAGGCATTTTCAAAATGATATAATAAATTATTTGTGGGGTATTTTGAGCTGAAACTTCACAGACACATTCTGGGGACACCTGAGACTTATATTACATATTGTAAAAAGGGGCATAATTGGGTCCCTTTAAATGCAACTATACACTATCATTCAAAAGTTTGGGGTCAGTAGGATTATTTTTAATTAATGATTTTGTTCAGCAAGCACACATTAAATTGAATAAAAGTAACAGTCAAGACATTTTACAATGTTACAAAACATTTCTAATTCAAATATGCAAAAATGCTGTTGTTCTTTTTAACATTCGATTAATCAAATTAATCCTGAAAAAAAGAATCAAATTGAGTATAATTCTAAGTTTAAATAATTTACTTAAAAAGAGCAGAATTTATCTCAATATAAATTAGGTTCTTAATATATATGTGTTTAGTATTATACTGTGTATTTGGCTAACAATTTATTTCACCACACAGAAGTCTATATAAAATAGTGCACAATGCGTTGTATGAAAACAAGCGAGTAATCAAAAATGAATAACTTTTAACCAGTACATTTAAATGGAGCACTCTGTATTGACTGACTCACTGAAATGAATGAAGTGGCTTCCCAAAGCTGTTTGAGAGTTTAGGAATGTGTTTGTTTAGTGCCTCAGTTTGCTCTGTTATAAGGCTGTGTTAGTAAATGTGACAAATACAATGGATGTAGCGTTTTGTAATGCTGTACCGCTACTTGTTGTATAAACTAGCTTTTACTGGAACATCTGTGCTCAATGCTGTCACGCTACTGAAAAATGCAGTTAAGTTAGTAGCTTCTCTGCTTATAGTTAGTTATTCCCCAATGCTGGCCTGGTTTCCCACTCGTCAACTGAAATATTAATGGAAATCACAAGTGCCAAAATGGGAAGCATGAAATTTTCAGCCATTTCCTGTTCTCCTCATGAAGCATGCAGGAAGGATGTGTGTCCTGATCCTCTACTTGTGCTTGAGAACGAGAGAGCTGGATGTTCAGTAACACAAGATGTTTCTGAAGAAGTTTTCCTGCTCCAGACATAAGGAACAGATCTGATCCTGGACCTGCTGTTAATAGTAATGTTGTAACAGGTTGAGTGGTTTGCATATGGTGCGGTGGTTGAACACTGATTTTAGGTCTGGCTGCCAGTGTTTTTGTAGCTGTCGTCTTCGAGAAATCCTGTGGTGTGGTATTAAATCTTCTCTGTCTCGCTCTTTATTTTTCTCGCTTTGTATAGTTTTTTTTTTTTTTTTTTAGCACGTCACTGTTAATTATAATGGAATGTTGGCTGCACTCTTACGGTTACTTGAAATGATCCTCGAAAAAATATTTTTCGTTGCCCCAATAAACCACAAACACGTGGGTTGCATACCAATCTAAATACCCGCAAGGCATGGTTGTGGGAATTGGAGACTGCATTTGCCAATTGGAGGTAAATTCCTGCTTAAAGGAATATTCCCAGGATCTCAATAGGTGTGGAAAACCTGGAAATGTCAGTGATTTTAAAATTGTGTTTTGGAAAAATCAACAAAAAATTTTGTCCATTCCTATTTTGTGGAATCTCTTGAAAAAGATGATTATCCAGTGATCACAAATGATGGGATTTCTTTTGATTTCATGGAATTCATGAGCAACTTTTTAACTTCAAAGCCTCACATTGTCTTCAAGAATATTCAAAGGCCCTAAGACTTTTTACAAGACAGTGGGGATTCTGGTGGTTCTTCTTTTTTAGTAGTTTTAGCAAGTAAATTCCTGCTTAAAGGAATATTCCCAGGATCTCAATAGGTGTGGAAAACCTGGAAATGTCAGTGATTTTAAAATTGTGCTTTGGAAAAATCAACAAAAATTTTTGTCCATTCCTATTTTGTGGAATCTCTTGAAAAAGATGATTATCCAGTGATCACAAATGATGGGATTTCTTTTGATTTCATGGAATTCATGAGCAACTTTTTAACTTCAAAGCCTCACATTGTCTTCAATAATATTCAAAGGCCCTAAGACTTTTTACAAGACAGTGGGGATTCTGGTGGTTCTTCTTTTTTAGTAGTTTTAGCATATTGTATTGGTTGTCCTATTTTAAATAATTTTGTCACCTTGTGGCCCCTTGGAAGTTTGCTGAGGTCCCCTAGTGGACCCAGAAACACTGCTCTAAAGGTGTGTTCTTATTCAAATGAATGTCTTTTGACTACATTTGTGGCATGCCTCAGAAACTGTTTAGACTTGTACCTCAATTCGTAAAATAAATTAAAGAAACCAAGTGTTGATAAAATTGACTTACAATAGACATCAATGGATGAAGCGTTGGCCCATAAATGTCCATTTTAATCCTTAACTGTCAGCGTGTTTTCAGTATGTTTTTACAAACTCTGCTGCTGAACTTGAATTTAACTAGCAACATTCCTTTAAAGATATGGCACGACTAGGTCCATGTCAAATCTGTGCCTGCAGAAAGTCCTGCAGATGTTTTTTATGTTGCACTTTGCATGTCCATAATTATTAAATTTTTGAATTCCATAATACTTTCAGCTACTCAGAAAAGTGTAGTACACACATTTTACCTAAGAAAATCATTTACCATTACCATAACATTACCAAATCTGTCATCATTTACTCACCTTCAAGTTGTTTCAAAGGCAAGATTTTTTTTTTCTTCTGTTAAACATAAGATATTTTGAAGAATGGTGGATAACCAAACAGTTGCCGATCCCCATTGACTTCCATAGTATGGAGTTTAATAGGGACCAGAAACTGTTTGGCTACTAACATTCTCCAAAATATCTTCTTTTGTATTTCGCTGAAGAAAGAAATGCATACAGGTTTAGAACAAAACATTACCAAATCTGTCATCATTTACTCACCTTCAAGTTGTTTCAAAGGCAAGATTTTTTTTTTCTTCTGTTAAACATAAGATATTTTGAAGAATGGTGGATAACCAAACAGTTGCCGATCCCCATTGACTTCCATAGTATGGACAAATTACTATGGAGTTTAATAGGGACCAGAAACTGTTTGGCTACTAACATTCTCCAAAATATCTTCTTCTGTATTTCGCTGAAGAAAGAAATGCATACAGGTTTAGAACAGTTTTGGAATTTAAATTTTTGGGTAAACTATCCCTTTAAATTCATTATGCAAAATTTCCGCTCAAAATCAGCGCAGAAAATACAGAAAAAGACTGCAGACTCTGTTTAGACCTGACAGTTTTTTGGGTAGCCAACGCTACGCCCGAACACCCTCAGCTCTGTTTGGAGTTGTTTGTGGGTGTGAGGTCAGTGTATGAGCTGTGGTTGGATGGTATGGGGGAATTTATTCGATACAGACCGTAGTGTTTTGCCTGCACATCTTCCTCTACACATTCCAGACACATTCTGTTGTACCCCTCAGTGCCACAGGCTTTTGTGTGATGAGGACTCTCATTGTCCCTGTGCGTACATTTGTGTGGTTGAGTCTCTGTAGAAGAAAGAAAGGACAGAGAAGAGGAAAGTTGCTATGCATTGTGGACCAATTGGACTTGAACATTGTGGGTTCTCCAAATCATAACTGACCGAATGTCTTATGGTGGCATTGTTTCATCTAGTTTTGTCAATTTTGATCATGTGACACTGAAGACCAGAGTAATGGCTACCGAAAATTCAGCTTTGTTATCACAGGAATAAATGACATTTTTAAATAAATGAAAAATAGTTCACAATATATACCCCTTTTTTTTTCCTTTTTTTTTTTATACTTTTGAACAGATTTTCAGTTCTCAAATGCATCTCCAGTCACTGTTTATGATCAGATTTTCTTGTGAAAGATCTTTTAAATGGTTTTTATTTTGAAGTTTAAACTTTTTTTGAGCGGTTGGGTCATGATGCACCTAACAAGACTCATCAGATCAAGTTTACACGTGTATTTAGCTCAGCTTGTGCTTGTGATCAGCTCAACTGAGACGGATGTTCCCAGTATAAAAATCCTGTAGGATTATAAAGGAGTTCCTTAAGTAAATATTACCATTGTGATTTTGTACTTTCCTGAACCGTTCCCACATTAACATATCAGACATAATCGCTGTTTTGATGGATGTGGCTTTCCCAGACCTGTGTGTATCCGGTGGGCACGTGGAGACTTGTTTTTTGTCTGAGCAAAGCCGCAGTTTAAGTTCACACAGAGGCTGGTGGACAGTGATACAGTGTTTGGCAGCACAGCAATACCAAGAGTATAAAACCAAGTGCACTCATCTGTGTCCAGTCAAACCTTTTAATCATACGCTCTGTGTGTATGTGTTTTTGGTTGGTTGAGCAGTGAAGCCCCTGTTGCGCTTTCATATTTTGCCAAGATGTCCTAAAGGCGTCTCTAAGAGCATTAAAGGCTTTTTTTTCACTGTACACCGCACGCATAGAAATCACGTACGACAAGCCGTTTTCACAAATATCAAGTATCAAGCGTCACGTTTTGCACGTATATAAGAGAGACACTCATAACAGACTAAGGCTGATCCTAGGTGGTTTTAAGTAGCTGGTCAACCAACTGAAGGTCAATTTGATTGGGTGTTGTCAGGGTGGTCTGGTTTATCTGGTTAACTGTGTTCTAGAAAAACAACTTGAAAAAAGCTAGATGACCTGCTTAACCAATTTTGAGCTAATTTGACCTGGTTTTGTTGAAAGTAAAGCTTGGCAGTATTTTGAATGTTTACAATATGTTTAATATTATTTTGTTGCTGATCTAAAATTATCATTGTGAATATCACAATAATTGTAATGCTATTTTTATTTGACTATTACGTTTCCTAAAGACAGTAGCCAGTAGGTCTTTAGAATGGTTAGATTCAGTGATTCATCCTCACTCAGAATGTGGCATTTTCCTTTATTTTTTTTAAATATTTTATTGCATGTTTATAAGTAAATGTTGTTGTTTTTGTCATTTTTGACATATCCTTGCACATAAAGTTTAAATCTCCATGCTTATTGTTCCTGTGTTCATTTAGTATTCACTTAGGCCTATATTATTTACTTGATTATTTTATTATTTTAAACAAAAGTTTTACTTTTATTTAATTTAATTTTTATTTAAAAATATATCATTTGTAATGTAATGTAATGTAATATAATATATTAATACACAATTGTATCAATTGCTAGATTTTTGCTGGAATTTTAATTATTTTTATTTCAAAATATAAGTAAAACTACTTATATTTTGAAAGAAAAAATAAATAAAATTAACATATTATATTATCCATCCAGATTTTCTCCAAACTGCTTATCATCTGTAAGGTTGCTGGGTATTATATTATATTATATTATATTATATTATATTATATTATATTATATTATTTGGGTATTATATTATATTATATTATATTATATTATATTATATTATATTATATTATATTATATTATATTATATTATATTATATTATATTATATTATAAAATCCAAAAGCTGACAAATGTTGTGAATTTGTCTAGTCCTACTTACCAGCTTTTTAATCTCTTCTGTTCAATATTTAATTTAGATGTGGATGTTTCTCTGCTAACTCTCTGTTCTCTCTGTTTCCTGTTCTATAGAGTATGCTCATAACTGCACCATCATGGGCTGCCAGTACAACTGTTCAGTGACGCTGTTGGGTCCAAAGTGCTACTGCAGGAATGGCTATGAGGTGGGAGAAGATGGAAAGAGATGCAAAGGTGAGCTTTGAATGACTTTGATTTTGTAATTAAGTGATGACTGAAGAAGTATTGAATGAGAAACATGTGGCTTTCTCTGTGTCAGACTTTAACGAGTGTGCAGTGTATGGGACTTGCAGTCAGACATGCACAAACACAGATGGCTCCTACACCTGCAGCTGTGTGGAGGGCTACTTGCCTCAACCAGACAACCGTTCCTGCAAGGCCAAGAACGGTAGGAAATGAACATAGTTTCTGCTGATCCTTGTTCTTTTTTGTCTTGCTCACTGTGTGGTCAAATCCTTTTTGTTTTGTAAGGACCATGTTTTCCCTTCTATGTTTAAGACCCTGTAGATCGGCATCCATACCTCTTCATAGCCAACTCGCAGAACATCCAAGCCACCTCTCTAAGTGGAGCCAATCCCATCTCCATCAACACCAAGCAGACCACTGCTATGGACTTTATCTACGCCCAGGAGACCGTGTGCTGGATCCACATGGGAGACTCCCCTGCAGCCACCCAACTCAAGTGTGCCAAATTCCCCAGTGCCAAGAGCTTTACGGAGGAGAAGACCATCAACATCTCCCTCAGCGTGCACCGTCAGTACCATGTTCTTACTTGTGTGTTTTACATGAATGTCAGTTGTCGGTTTGGGCCAAAAAACATGAACTTGTGAATTTATTTGTTAGGGCCTTCATGGTTGACAAGAAATAATTAGATGAGCTTTCTGTTTTGGGTTGAACCTGTGATTACAGATTTGTGCTGCCAAATTAATAGTTTATCCAGAAGCAGAAGTTGTCATCATTTACAAAAACTAATTTGAGGCCCTTATGACTTACTACTACCATTCAAAAGTTTTTTATTTTTTAAAGAAGTCAAGGTTGCATTTATTTGATCAAAAATACTATAAAACATTCATATTAAAATTATTACAAAATATTACTACAATCTAAATAACTTTTTTATTATTTAAATATATCTTAAAATATTAATGCTGAATTTTCAGTAGCCATTAGTTCAGTCTTCAGTGTCACATGATCCTTCAGGAATCATTCTAATATGCTGATTTGGTGCTCAAGAAACATTATTATTACCAATGCTGAAAACAGTTGTGCTGCTTAAAATCTGTGGATTTTGTGATGAATAGAAATGTCAAAGGAACAGAATTAATTTGAAATATACATCTTTTGTAACAATGTAAAAATCTTTACTGTCAGTTTTGATCAATTTAATGCATCCTTGCTAAATAAAAGTATTGTTGTTGTTTTTTTCCGGGTCAAGTTATTGACCCGAAACTTTAGAAACGGTTGTGTAATTTCTTCAGAAGGAAACATTTTGAGATTCTTTTCCATGTAGTTACAGTAATTGGAAACACATTCAAACTGCCAATTCATTAAAGGGGTCATGAACTGAGAAATCAAAATCAAAACTTCTGACAAGTTTCAGAACTTAAAGTGCCCCTATTATGGGTAATGAAAGGTTAATATTTTGTTTTTGGGAGTCCCCAACAACAGGTTGACAGGCATGTAAGGTCAAAAAACACTTTCATTGTCTTATAATATGCATTTATTTTTACCTTACTTGCTCGACGACTCCCAAATGATTCGCTGAACGATTCATTTTTCCAAACCCCTCCTTTGCGTGACGCTAATCTGCAGTGTTTGGTCCGATTGGTCTCATTTTCATTTCATCATACCTGTGGCCATGTCAACACGTACACAGGTAATTTTATTACACGGGAAGTTTTTCCTTCCGTTTTTAAAAAAATCCCCGTCCACATGTAAACGCAAATGCATGCTATGAAGCACTATCAAGAGAATGCCAAACCAACAGGTGGCTATATAATCTCAACCGTAAAGCCATGTTGGCCAATCAGAAGCCTGAAAAAGTTTCCAGTAGGCGAAGATAACAGGGCATGCTCCGACGTCACAAGCCAAAATCTCTGGTTTCGCTGTCTACACGATAACACTGCAACTGGAGTTTTTGAAAATCTTCACCCTGGCAGGAGTTTTCAAAAATGTTTCAGTGACCTGGTGCAGCGTTTGCGTGTGGACGAATGGCCAAACCACTCTATGATGTAATAGTGTGGATAAACACCGCCTCCACAGAAGAAGATCAGCACCTGCTTCTACATCACTGCCTGTTTATCCCCGCCCCCGATTTGCATGTGTAGTAGGTAAATGACGAGAGAGGCAAACACAGAGTTTACAATCTGCCACGCCTATTCAAAAACAAAGGCAGTTCGTGACCCTTTAAAAAAAAACGTGAGAGTATCCTGAAGTAGTCTATGACTCTTGTGCTGTATACCAAGTGATTGTGTGAGGATCAGACCCAAGATGACCCAAGATGACCCAGACCCAGTCTGATTAATTAATGGATCGTTCAAACCAGTTTTGTTACCTGAATTAAGCAAATTTATTGACAAGATCTGACTCAAAAGAACATTTGTTTGTGAATCAGACATTGTTACTTCTCTTATGAACTGTAATGTACTACAAGGAGAGTTAAAGGAACACAACACTATTTTTGAAAATAGGCTCATTTTCCTACTTCCTTTAGTTAAAACAGTTGAGTTTTACCGTTTTCGAATCCATTCAGCTGATCTCCAGGTCTGGCGGTAGCACTTTTAGCTGCAGCTTAGCATAGATCATTAAATCTGATTAGACCGTTAGCATCTCGCACAAAAATGACCCAAACAATTTTTCATACATATATATATTATACATAAAATACATATATATATTTCATACATAAAATATTAGTGGTGTCAAAATTAGCGCGTTAACGCAGGCGATTAATTTTTTCAGTTTAACGCGTTAAAAATATTTAACGCAATTAACGCAGGGGCGGGGCTAGAGTTGGCCACCCCACTCACAACTGCTGCTTCTGTCACTTTATCTCTTGACAAGAAGTGCATTTATTCAGTCACAGAACGACTGAGAACGAGAGACGTTTCAGACGTGCTCTCCACTTCATTTCAGTGCCAGGCACGAGTCACATGAGCAAATGGTATTGTGCTCGCAGCGCGTGCTCTTCAGTTGCATGCACAAAGGTGCCGGCGCGTGCTGTAGCCTGTATCCTTTCATATCAAAGCGCGAAATAAACTCTGTGCATGCAATGTCGTGGTCAGTTAAGTCATGAAGTTACCAAAAAAGGCGTATTTTCTTGGCCGATTCCGATTTCTGATTTTTTTTGTGTGTGTGTGTGACCTGCCAATACTGACTTTTGCCAATTCCATTTTTTTTCCTAAGAACTATAATTGACTGTATATATAAACAAAAATCTATACTTTTTTCAATGCAAAAAATATATTTACACAATAATAATGTATTAAACATTACAATTCCCCCAATATGGACTAGGTTACAGATATTCTCTATAAAAACATTTACGCTGCAAAATTTAAAATGCATAAATATTTTTATAAAATTAATGTTTTCAATATTTTTTAAACGTACAAATAAGAAATGTTGGGAAAAATGCAATGATACTTTTAAATATGAAACCAAACCCCCAGTAGGTGGCGGCAAATGGCTGTGATGTCATTTAGACATTCATTCAACCGATTCGTTCAAACGGCAGATTCATTCAGAAACGAGGCAAGTGATTCCATTCTTTTATGAATGGATTTCTGAATAATTGACTCACTTGATTCATTCAAAAGCGTGGATTCATTCAGTAACGAAACACCGTTGTGTTGCTTGGAGACACGCAGCAGTTCTGCTGTGGCTTTGATTGGAACTATTTTTGTCAGCAAAATTGAGCAAAAACAGTCAATATTGTGTTTAAAATGTAAGTCACTTAATTTTAACATCTTGCTTATTTAACTACTATTGTATAAAGTCAGTGTCACATTGCAATCACGTTGATATTCGGGTTATCTTGGCCGTGCAATGCTGTGTACCTAAATCATATATTATAATATTTTTTTCTACAGCACTATATGCATCTATAACTTTCTATGAGTGCTGTTGTGCTTATTTGTTTTGATTAATGCACGAGTTTCTCTTACACACTCACTCAGGCTGCGCAAACCTCATCTTGCACGTCATAAATACATTATCAGACTGACCGGCCGGTCACCGATCTGGGCCGATCATGCGGAAAACTGGCTAATTCCGGTCCCTAGCCAGTCGATCGGTGAATCTAATATTTAACAATTGTTACATTGTCCAATTCTTGATTGAACCGTTACCAATCGTTACCTATGCCCATTTCATGAATGAATCATTCTTTTGAGTCTTTGATGAATTGGTTGATCTGTTTGGCAAAACTAGTCTGAATGATTTGTTCACTGACTCATTGATTCAGTGATCCAGTTGTGGTATTTTTCTTACACAAAGCAATCATATAGATTCAGAAAAAGGTAAACATGGTAATTTGCATACAGGAGTCTTAAAGGTACGGTAGCAAGGTTCAAAACGGCCCCATTAAAGAGACATAAACTCTCAGAATGCTTTGTCACTGTCTTTTGACATTGATCTTTGATGACAGCAGATCTCTTCTGTTCTGTTTCACTGTAGGTTTAATGCTGCTAGCACCTACGCCACCAATTATGTAGCTTCAGGCCTTTTACAAAACCCGCCACAAAGCTTCCTCAAAGAGGTCATAAATCAAAGCATCTTCGTTCAATTACACCATGTCCAGAGGCCCTACGCCACCAGGGCTGAGATAATTATATGTTATCAAAGTTCTGATCTCCCTCTAACTGGACCTATAAATCAACACCCTCTGCTCTTCAGTGTGTATAGGACAACTGTTATTACAGCCACATCCCTAATGACTCTATGTGGCCGTTTTGCAGGAAAGGCAGGAGGAATGGAAGGACAGTAGATGGATGAGTCTTTTTAATGAGCCTATATGCTGCAGATATTTGGTTTATGTGATGCTGGGGGTGCTGTGCTGTAATGGTGTTGCATTGACTTATATGGCCCAGTTTCTCACAGGGGGGAGTGATTTATAACTGTTGCATGCCGACCAAATGAGCACTCCAGATGTGACCCGTGACCGCTCTCCCCTGTAAAAAGCCTGAAAACAGAGCAGGATGCGCACACAAACTCATCATCAGTGTGTGAGGAGGGGCAGTGGGTGAGTGGGCGTCCCCACTGTGGCTGATGAACTTGGGTAGTGCATATCAGTTCTCTCTTAGTCATGCTTGAGGGTGTCACGACACTTCATTGTCTCAGGACGTCCTTGCTGCTGGTTGTGTAATAGCCAATTACACAACCAATTAACCAATTAGACAATTAACTTTGTACAAACATTCTTTTGTTTATCCTTCCGTTTGTTCAGTCATTGCTTGTCATACAAATTTTTGTGTGTGTTTGTTTGCACATTATTATATTTCCATCCACTTGTTTGTTTGTCAGTCATTGCTATACATGTTTGTTTAGCTTGTACATTTCTAAATGTATTTGTAGCTTGTAAGTTTTCTAAATGCAAGTTTTTTTAGTTTATGCTTTAGTTGTTTGTTTGATTTATTGTTTGTGTAACATATGTTAGTTTAATTTGTACATTTGTTTGCTCTATACATTATCAAATTTAATTTGGTATATTATTATTGGTTGACCAATATTTTTTTTTTCGTCCAATGTCAATTATAGCAGGGTGACTGATGGCCGATATAAAGCCGTTGGTACACACATTAAAAATAATAATTAAATAATACATGCTGCAATTAAAAATATATTTATTTTACATAATATTTACTAAATCGAAAATGAATTAATATAAACAATAATTTGATTCAAAAAAATAATATATAAAAATATGTATATAAAATAAGATTTATGCTTTAGATGAGAACATCTTGGTTCTGTAATAATGAAATTCTAAAAAGGAAGTAAACACTGTAACCAACAGGCTAATCCAATAGGTCTTTGTGTACTGGGAACTATATTTCCTCTTATGAAGACCTGCTTACACAATTTTTATGTAGAGAACACTGTAAATATGACATAGCGTCCAATTCGATTTACCACCAAAAATGCCAAATATTGGCAGATATAATGGTCTTGCTGATATATATAGGACTTCCACTGACCATTTTTAAATATACGGTTTTTATGACATTATATTACAGGGATAGTTCACCCAAAAATCTAAATTCTGTCATTAATTACTCACCCTCATGTCGTTCCAAACCCGTAAGACCTTTGTTCATCTTCGGAACACAAATTAAGATTTTTTGATGAAATCCAAGAGCTTTCTGACCCTCCATAAACAGCAACGCAACTGACACGTTCAAGGCCCAGAAATGTAGTAAGGACATCAATAAAATAGTCCATGTGACATCAGGGGTTCAACCTTAAATTTATGGAGTGTGATGAATTGTCTGAATGCGCATCAAAGACTGACATGGAAGAGAGGAATTTGAACATCTTTGGGTTTGGAACGACATGAATTATTAATTAAGGGCAGAAA
Source organism: Sinocyclocheilus grahami (assembly GCF_001515645.1). NCBI lineage: Eukaryota > Metazoa > Chordata > Actinopteri > Cypriniformes > Cyprinidae > Sinocyclocheilus > Sinocyclocheilus grahami. Next base: position 106,012 of record NW_015506419.1, on the reverse strand, counting down.
TTAAATTTTTAGGTGAAATATACCTTTAAGTGGCTTGACCGTTCATTTCATTTTGTAGGATTATTTGCATAATCTTTGTTTATTATTGGCGCTATTATATGCATTGTTTTAGCAAACATTGTAATAGGATCATTATTTTCCTGTTACTTGATCCATCAATGTTTCATATTCCATGCATCTGAGAAGTACCCTAGCTCTGGCCTTGTTGAAGAGTTGCCCATTCATACGAATCCCACCAGCGTGTCCCAGGCCTCAAAGACACCCAGCGCTTTCTTAAATCTCTTATGTTTCTGTCACTGATATAGTTAAGCTTCACTTTACTGGTAGCTGTAACCTTGTCTTCTCTATCATAGTTACAACTTGATATATTCCTAATCACATGTTGATATCAGTTTCCGCTTACAGTAATTTAGGTCTTGTGAGTAATTTGAAATCTAAGTAGTCTTTACTTTCCCTTCTCCTTTTCCCTTGTGCTACTCCTTTCAAAATCATCTGCAGTTCCTGCCATATTTTCACAACAAATCCCGGTTCATAACCATATGTGGTACCTTTTGCCTTTACTGAGATGTAGTTACAGATGATTAGTTACAGATGTTCTTACCACGTATTGTTTCATACTTTTCCTCTGAAGAAAGGAGGGGGTGAAGAAAGATGAGTAACTCTGGTCGTTTTAGCAGATTTGTACAGGATTAGAATGTCAGGATGAAATGCCCTCTGGAATAACATGTCTTTTACAATTTTGTGCAACAGGTACTGTGGATGTTTGTTTTGCGGAGGGGCGGGGGTTAGTGTGGCCTGGAGGTAGTTTTACATTTCCCGGCAGAGCTTCTGTTTACCGGACTTTGTAGAAATGAGTGTGAGAACAGTTTGTGTCTGGTTTGCACAAGCTCGCTGCACTGGGTTGCACAACAAGGATATATTCCTATGTCTGAGGATCATTAGTGGATGCCTGCAGAAATCCTCCCCCAAATCAGTAACAGGAAGTACGTTGGCAGCTGTTGCAACACCAAGCATCATGGGATGCACCGCAGACCAGCCTGCACAGCTAGAGCTCTGCATGGCCCGCACAGAAAGAGTCTTGTTATAGAAGAGAAAGAGAAACTTAGTATTCACTGAATTACCATTTCAAACTCTTTTCCCAGAATTGAGGATATCTGTATGGCCAAGTCCGGCCTCCCTGTGCAGGGAAAAGGTGTGGTAATGGAGAACGTGTGGAGATGGTTGAGGCATGGAGGTTTTTTTTTACCATAGTGTTTGTAGAGTTTCTGCTGTCAGGTTTTTTTTTTTTTTTTTTTTTTTGGTTTTTTTTTTTTTTTTTTTTTGGCTTGCTGTCTTTTTAATTGTGTTGATTGGAAAAAACACTCTCTGAGTGAATAATCATCTTGTGACAGTGAGTCAGAGTTGGGCTGATACGCACACACACAAATGCATACATATGCAGAGACATGCATAAAACCCATTGGGGCGTATTCATAAAACAAAAGCAGTTTAGTTTCTGCTTAAATCATTTGTACAGTAGTTCTTATGTAACAGTTGCATTTAATTCAATCTTGTTATTTTAAGTCAGAATGGATTAACAATTGATTGATTTAGATAAATATCTTCTGCTTGAGTTTTGTGTGTGGGGTACTTTATGAATTTTGCTCGTACTGTCAGTTAATTTTCATACAGTTAAACTTTGTAAAATTTAGGGCTTTTATTTGGTTGATCTATTTATACAATACCATTCTTTTTTTTCAAGAAATACCTTTATTCAGCAAGGATGCATGAAATTGCTCAAAAGTGACAGTAAATACATCAAATCAGCATATTAAAAAATTAGAATTAGAAATTTTGAAGGATCATGCTGAAAATTCAGCTTTGCCATCACAGGAAACAAATAACATTTTAAAGTAGGTATTATACATTGTTATAATTTTTCACAATAATAATGTTTTACTGTGTTTTTGATCAAATAAGTGCAGCCTTTGGAAGCATAAGTAGGGCTCTATGAAAGCCGTTATATTTTCATCCATTCCATTTCTATCTCCCAAAATATGTTTTATTATTTTCCAAATTCCGTTCTTTCCATTTTCATTTTTCTGGATTTTTTTCCCCCTTTAAATTTTTTCTGGACTCTGTTTTAATGGTTAAATAAAAAATTTAAAAAATAATCAAAAGCATGTCTAATTATTAATAAATCTTGAAACTTACACAATTAAACAGCAATTTTTTTTAATCTAATTCTGTGTTTTCTATTCATTTTCTGGGTTCCATTTTAATGGTTTAATTAAATTGCAATAATCAAAAGCATCTGTAATTAATTGATTTTTTATAAAATATTATATTTTATTTATTTATTCAGAAATACAGTGTTGTGTATTTATGTTTTCCTGTTAAATAAATTCTGGTAAATTATTTCTCTGGTAAATATTCCTTTAAAACTGTTTTAATAATAATTGTATTAGTAGCAGTTGTACTATCATTACGTTAAGTAATATATTTCTGTCACAGTTTCTTCAAGTTAAACCAAACTTTTATTTTGACTGGTTGCGGTGAAGACCTTTATGACGATAGTTTTTCTCAAAAGAAATGGTAAAATGCTCATTAAGTGACTCTCAGAGCAGTTCTAGTGATTGCTCTGTGTGCTCATGTACTCATATATTGAAGCAGCAGATGCCGAAAACACCACTAGCGTTAGTATGTGTAGTAATTCATTCACAAAGAGATGCGCAGAATATGCATGATTCATATTTAAATAGTATTTTTACGGCTTAATATTCACAGACACTAGTCCATATTGTGTTTTGATTTAAATCTACTGTCCTACTTTTGATTTACTCTTCCCTAATTTGACAAATTCCATGACATTTCACATTATTCAGTAAATTCCATTTTTGGAATTTGGACTGGATTCTGCAATAATTCCATCCTCGTTTTCCGCCATGCGGAGATAATAAGGTGCTACATAAGATACTTTCTTTCAGAAACTTTATTCAGGTGCACAAACTTTTTTTTTAACACCATTATAGCTAAGCTATGAATAGCAGAATCTTGTACCAGTGAGATTTCAAAGCACATTAATAACAGCAGTGTGGTTGGTGTTGATGTGTCTAACTATTGTCTTGTTTTCTTGGTTCTCCTTTGATAGTAGCCTGATAATGGGGCTATGTTTAAGTACACTGACAGATACAATCAGATTGTAGCTCTTAAAGCTTTTTTGTAGCTCCTGTTTTCAGTTTCCTCTTTTCCAGTCCTCCCAAGTTTTGCGGTGCAGCATCTTTCTGCTGAGTCAGACAGAAGCTGCAGTTATGACTGACTAGAAATAAAGCAAACTCTGAAAACATCTCTCCCTCTCTTTCCCCCTCCTGTATTCCTCCTCACTCTCTTCCTGTCTTGCTTCTCTCTCACAAACTCAGATGTGGAGCAGATGGCTATTGACTGGCTGACAGGAAACTTCTACTTTGTGGATGATGTGGACGACCGCATTTTTGTGTGCAGTAAAGATGGCTTAACCTGTGTCATCCTGCTGGACCTGGAGCTCTATAACCCTAAAGGAATCGCACTGGACCCAGCCATGGGGTGAGACCCCAAGACCATTATTCCTTAATTCTTGTCTGGACAAACAATATCCAACAATGTCCCTCATGCCACTTTTAGTTCTCTGCAGATGCATCTCAACCATGCCTTTTTGTGACTTCAAAGTCATGTCAAGATTTTGCATCGTACCACAGTATCAGTTCCTACAAGTGTCCATGATTCCTTTTTTCCCCTGTAATGATAGCATATTCACTTCAACTTGCTGTAATTTTGAGATAATAAAATGAATTTGGATTAATTTCCCATAGCTTGTTCAACTCATACTAAAAATAAATATTATAAAAAAATGTAAAATAAAGAAAAAAGTTATTGTTCTATGCATTTATTACAATTTTTTTTTACTTTTATTATGGTAACATTATTATCATAGCAAATTAAGCACATTTATACCCTAAACCTTTAATACTATGATGTGGGGAAAAAAATCTCAATCATATTACTACAAAGAAAGCATAAAAATGAAATATTATTTAATTGTAAAGTAATTAAGTCTGGGTAGTATTTGTTATATTTATTTATAATAATTTATTGTTATATATATGATTTTGAGGGTTAAATATTCTTAAATAAATAACTGAGTCTGGACAGGATGAATCTAAATAGAATAAAGAGTGTTATAAAACTGCAAAAAACAAATAAACATCCAGATGCATTGTAATAGTAAAAATTGAGAAATGAAAATTTTCACACAAACCAAAATCCTAATTGTTCTAAATATGAAAGTTCATCATGTGTGAAAATAATAAAATTTATTTATTAATTTATTACTTTTGCAGTTAATTGTATATCGTAAAGTTCTTCTTTTCTTCTTTTCCAGGAAAGTGTTCTTCACAGACTACGGCCAAATCCCGAAGGTAGAGCGCTGTGATATGGACGGCCAGAACCGCACCAAACTGGTAGACAGTAAAATCGTCTTCCCTCACGGCATCACTCTGGACTTGGTCAGCAAGCTGGTGTACTGGGCTGACGCTTACCTGGATTACATTGAGGTGGTGGACTACGAAGGCAAGAACCGGCACACCATCATTCAGGGATTGCTGGTACGCGTGAAGTGTCACATGCACATTTGTGGATATCAAACATGTACATACTGTTAGAGATTTATTTGTTTGGAGCCATGAACTCTATCTCAGGATGTCACTTGCATTGACGTCATCACTCTTGAATTTCTGGAACTGAGAACATCACATGATCAGCAAGACTGAAAGATCAGCATTAGCACATCCAAAACCTGCTGCAGCAGTGCAAACTGAGCATTGTGCAAGTCAACAGTGTCACACTTTTTTTTGCTTCTTAAAACATTCAGTCCTTTAGTTTACATTCAGCGTATTGCAAAAATAATCACTGGATTGTTCAAACTTGCACGGTTCAAAATCAATATCTGATGTTGCAATACTTTTGCATAGGGATGCACATTATATAACCGTAACATCAGTTAAGTTATTTTTTTAAAATAATTATAATGTAATAACAAATCAAAATGATCTCAGACTGTACATCTAAATTGTTGTGATGCCTAAATTCACTTGTAGCATTTATAAGAATTGATTTTTAATGTTTTGTTTCTGTTTGTTTTTATTTATTTAGTTACAGAAAATAGTATGTGTCATTGGTTCTCAACCAGCAAACTTCCAAGGGGACCTTAAAAGTCACATCTGTATTTTCAGTTATTGCTGGGATCATGCCAGAGTCCAGTCTCTCTTAAACATATTTTATTAAATTGTGCTGGTTTAAGTTCTTTTAGGAAATTATTACTCCACAGATATTTTTTTATATATAACAGAGTCAACCCTGAATCCATTTTACAGGTTTTATCTAAAGCAATCATTAAAAACTGGATATAGTGTTTTAAATAACTCTTTTATACTTTTTGTTATTTTAATTCACCTCCTCAACAGCCGTTTTTTTTGTTTTTTGGAGAGCCGAGAATCTCACAGTCTTTGAAAACTGGGAAATATGAGGATGTCTCATTAGTGTGAATTTTAGAACTGTAAAAGTCATGTAAATTGAGTAAATAGGTCATTGAAATTGAGTTAAACACGGATCCTTGATTTGGACAAGGTGAGGCCTTTAAGTCAAAGAGGTTGATAACCACTTGTATAGGTGATCTTTCTCGCCAATATATTGATCTATCATTTTAACACCGTGCATCAGATGGCAAACAGTGTATACTCTGTCACACACTTTATTCACAGTGGCTCTATTTTTATGCTTTTTTTTCTTTGTTTTGGCAGATTGAACATCTCTATGGTCTAACAGTGTTTGAAAACTATCTGTATGCCACCAACTCTGACAATGCCAACATGCAGCCCAAAACCAGTGTGATCAGAGTCAACAGATTCAACAGTTCTGACTTCCAGGTGGTGACACGCGTAGATAAGGGTGGCGCCCTTCACGTTTACCACCAGAGACGTCAACCTGCAGGTACGACTGTGGGATTTAGTTTTAAAATGTTTCTAAATGTTCAGCAAGTGCTCAAGCATTATAATTGTAAGGCAGCATGACTCGGTACTATTCATTGTGGTTTCCCCACTAGTCCCTTATGTTAAAATTAGGCTTTTGTGTTTGTTCTTACAGTCCGCAGTCACGCATGTGCTCCGGATCAGTTTGGGAAGCCAGGCGGCTGCTCTGATATCTGCCTGCTGGGTAACAGTCACAAGAGCCGAACGTGCCGCTGCCGTTCTGGTTTTAGCCTGGGCAGTGATGGAAAGTCCTGCAAGAGTGAGTAAAATCTCAATCCAGCCTGCTCAACCAGTTTCAAACAGTGTTACACAACAGCATTCCCCATTATAGGGTTTTCTTGCATATAATATATCACGTTTTTCTCCTCAGAACCAGAGCATGAGCTCTTCCTGGTGTACGGTAAAGGCCGGCCTGGTGTCATCCGTGGTATGGACATGCATGCCAGGGTGTATGATGAGCACATCATCCCCATCGAGAACCTGAATAACCCAAGAGCCCTGGACTTCCACACTGAGACAGAATTCATCTATTTCGCTGATGCCACCAGCTACATCATCGGCCGCCAGAAGATTGATGGCACTGAGAGAGACATCATAGTGAAGGATGGTGAGTGCAGAATGATGCTGGGATGGATTTTGTTGGAGTGACATTGAAGGTGGATTAATTAGATGGACAACTCCTGTAAAGAATTGTTAAGCTCTTAGGTGCTACTTAATACCCGGTGGCAACCACCAAAAATTGTCCGGTCAGAACAATAAAGTTATGTCAGTTGGAGGAGTTAGCAGCACACACCACTCACAGACCACTCGTTTCAGAATTTGAACAGCTTACTTGAGTGTGGTTCTAGAAATAAAAACTACAAGAATAAAGTATAAGTTTACATTAAAGAACATCCAGTAGTGTATAAAGTACCTGAAAGCCATACTCAAGTAAAAGTACAGATATCTTACCAGAAAATGACTGGTAGAAGTTGAAGTCACCGTTTAGAATATTACTTGATTTTAATCTTTTAAAATTTTAAAAGATTAAAATTATGTGATATTTATTGTACTTAAGTACTTAAGTATTTTTTTTTATTTTTTTTATTTATTTATTTTTTTTTATCTTAATGACTGGTAGAAGTTGAAGTCACCGTTTAGAATATTACTTGATTAAAAGTCTTAAAGTATGTGATATTTATTGTACTTAAGTACTTAAGTATTTTTTTTTATTTTTTATTTTTTTTTATTTTTTTTTATCTTAAATGTACTTAAGTATTGAAAGTAAAAGTACAAGTAAATGCAAAATGGAAAAGAAGCAAATAAATATATATAAAAATGTTCACACAGCTTGAGTAGCAAGATTGTGTTCAGTTTTAACTCTTTCTTCCATTTTGTATTTTTGGGTAAGAATAAGAAGCACTTCATCCGGTAATTAGTGTCTTTCATTCCAACATAAGAAAACATTTCTGGAATCTGCATCTGAAGTGGCATTTAGATGTATTTACACAGTTTATGTATCTCAGAGGGGACATTGATGCATTTAAACTGCAGTTACAGATGCATAAATAGGCCTAATGTTTTGTTTTTAACATAAAACATTGAATACTGATATTTGAAATAATTTGAAACATGAAAAAATAGTCTAAATGTGAAATTAAAACCGCCAGTAGGTGACAGCAAGTGACTGTTAACCAGTGAGTCATTGAGATTCAACCGATTCATTCAAACGACTGATTCATTCAGAAACAAAGCATTTGACTGTTAATGAGTGAATCACTGAATCATTTATTCAACCGATTAGTTCAAAAAGCTGATTCATTCAATAAGTAAACACCGTCCATTGCTCAGAGACACAAAACAGTGCTGTGTGTTTGGAACTATTTTCTTTGGCAAAATTGAGCAAAAACAAGCAATATTATGTCTAAAAT
>NW_015506419.1:74344-96860 GCF_001515645.1 Sinocyclocheilus grahami | reverse complement strand
AATGAGTGAATCACTGAATCATTTATTCAACCGATTAGTTCAAAAAGCTGATTCATTCAATAAGTAAACACCGTCCATTGCTCAGAGACACAAAACAGTGCTGTGTGTTTGGAACTATTTTCTTTGGCAAAATTGAGCAAAAACAAGCAATATTATATCTAAAATGTAAGCCACTTACTGCTTTACTGCACTTGTATAAAATGATTATTAAATGTGTTCATGTTGATATCTGCAGAAAAACGGTACTCTTTGTGTGATATAGATTAAGTTAACTATATTAAATTATATAAATTTAAAAAGCATACAGAAGCATTTTTGCTATCTACAATTTAGAATGCCTGGAATTTTGAGTTTTAATATACTAATATATCAACGTGCGTACGCTCTGTGTGTGATTTGGTGAAATAGCCTACTTGATAATGTCAGATCGCACATTATTAAAATAACACTTACCATATTATCGAAGATATACTGTATATCGTACACCCCAGACTTGACTTGAGTGGAAAATTAAATCATCCGCGGTTGTGCACGCACTCGTTTGCACATGAGCAAAGGTGTTTTTATAATAATTTAATTAATTTTAATTTAATAATAATTTATGCATTTAGCAGACGCTTTTATCCAAAGCGACTTACAGTGCATTCAGGCTATACATTTTTTACCAGTATGTGTGTTCCCTGGGAATCAAACCCACGACCTTTTGCGCTGCTAACGCTCTACCACTGAGCCACAGGAACATCTATGAGTCTAACTTGCAAATGCCAGCCCACTGATTCGTCAAACCTGCTTTCCTGCAGTCCGTGTTCTTCTGACTTCTGACTATTTTGTAGTAAGTAACGAATATGCTTCGGGGAAATGTATCGGAGTAAAAGTATATATTTTAATTAGGAAATGTAGTGGAGTAAAAGTAAAAGTTGGCTGAAATATAAAAACTCAAGTAAAGTACAGGTTCTCCCAAAAAATACTTAAGTACTGTAACAGTATTATTACTTCGTTACATTACACCACTGAGAACATCAATATGCAAATGAACAACAATCGGCATTTGTATGTCAATAACACACGGGAAATGTTTATACAGTGATTGCATAACAGGATTAGCTTGCGATTAGCTTACAGACATGTGTTACGGCATACATGATAAGCACGTCTTTAAACATAAATTAACGGTAGCAGTGTAAATATACAGTATAAAGAAATTAACTTACTCTTTGATGCATGCACACATGCGATTACTCATCAAAGAATCGGGGATGTAATGACATTGTTGTCACCGTTAGGTCCATCGATCTCACGCTTATAATAATAACAGCGCTTACACCTTTTCTAAACTGCGCCAGACTTACTGCGAGACTAATAAACACAAAATGAATAAAACTATTACACAAATAACTGCATGAACATTCAAAACTGGCCCTCAATTTAGTACAGCAGCCCCCAAATGTGCTTGCAGATTTGCATCTTGGGCCACTACTCACAGTAATTCAAGGAGTGAAAGTAGCTTAATCAGTCTGACAGCGGGCCTGATGTAGGTTCTGTCTTCTGACCTGAACCTCCGCAGCTCTGACTTTACCATCAGCTCCAGGTATGACAGCTTTCACCTTTCCAGTGGGCCAGAGTGCTCGGGGGAATTGTGGGTCAGCGATCATGACTGCCGTCCCAACTGTCAGGTTATCTTTCTCTTGTTGCCACTTCTGGCGAGACTGGAGTCCAAGCAGGTAGTTACGCAGATAACAGTTCCAGAACTGGTCAGGTTTGGCTGTGTCTCCAGTGTTTGCGGATGAGCAGTTCAGATTCAGGCTACATTACCTGAGGTAAAGCAGAATCCAGTCGTCCCATCAAGAGTGAATTATGTGTTATTGGGTCTGGATCAGCAACATCAGAGTATACATATCCCAATGGCTTTGAATTTAGAATTCCCTCTATTTCAATTAGGACAGTCCTGAGCACTTCTTCTGTGACAGTTTGTGCACCAATGGTTGTGTACAGTGCAGCTTTAACAGATCTAATCTCTCTCTTCCAGGATCCACCGAAGTGTGGGGAGTTTGGTGGATTGCACTGAAAGTCGATCTGTTGCTTGGCAAGCTCTGTTTGCAACTGTGTGAATATTGTTGACGGCTTCCTTCAGCTCACGGTCTCTGCCTTTGACATTGGTGCCCTGATCGCTGAGCAACTCGTGAGGTTTCCCCTACGGGCGATGAATCTGCGTAGAGACATGAGGAAGGAGTCTGTGTCTGCTTGAGATAGAAGGTCGATGTACAATGCCTTTGTGGTTAAGCACTTATAGATGATGCCCCAGCGTTTCTCATTTCAACGCCCAATTTTGATGGTAAATGGGCCGAAACAGTCCATGCCTGTGGAGTAGAAGTCTGGCTGGAAGAGTCTTAGGCTAGAAGGGGGTAAGTCTGCCATTTTAGAGATGTTGGGCATGCCACACCATTTCTGACGCTCAGTGCGGTGATGCTGAATTGATCGAACAGCTTGACAACCTCTCAAGATCCAGAAGTGCCTTCTGATATCGGCAAAGACCCGCCCAGTATCAGGGTGATGTAGCTGTGTGTCATACTGCTTGATTAGAAGTTTAGTCACTGGATGGACTGGGTCTAGAACAATAGGGTTCAGAATATCAGGGCTCAGCAGATGGCAGAGAGAGTCTTCCACCTACTCTAATCAGTTGACTGTCGGGATCAAATTCAGGAGCTAATGTCTTTAGATGGCTGTTTGGGGAGATGGGTTTCCCTGCTTGAAGCTGGTCGTACTTGGGAGGGAAGCTTTCCATTTGGGACTGTTGGATGACTCTGATTTCAGCTTTCTTATATGTGTCAGACGTGACGGTGTCTGTGGAACTGGCTGCCCCATGAAGGGATTGGGCTGTTACATCAAGAAGCTCTTGAAAGTTGTCATATTGATATGTAGCACCTGGATGCTTCTCATCCTGAGTTATTAGAAGGAAGGATGTTGGTTTACGCAGTTCCTCTGAGGTAGCGGTTGGGTAATTTTGGCCAGTGCGATGGAGGTTTCTGCAAGAATGCTGAGCCATCCTTCCAACGGCAAGCTTTTGCATGCTGAGACAAGGACATGCCACGAGTAATATCATCAGCGGGGTTGTCTTGAGAGTGCACATACAACCATGACTGTGAGTCAGTAAGCTCTTGAATCTCTGCGATTCTAGTTCCCATGAGCACTTTGAAGTGGCACGAGTCTGACTGCAGCCAGTTTAAAACTGTGGTAGAATCAGTTCAGTATTTGAAACTGTTGATGTCTAGTGTGAGCTCTCTTTGCAGAACTACTGCCAGTTGTGCTCCAGTTAGAGCTGCGCAAAGCTCAAGTCTGGGGATTGTTTGCTGCTTCTTTGGAGCTACTTGTGATCTAGCCACCAAGAATGACACCTCTATACGGCCTTTGTTATATTCAGTGCAGAGATATGCTACGGAGACGTATGCCCAATCTGAGGCATCACAGAATATGTGCACACTTCTTGAACTGGTCAAGGGATCTAGCTTCGTAATGTAGCATCTGGGCAGCGTGACATTTGGGAGTTGTGGAAGCTTGTCTTCTCAAGTGAGCCATGTGTTTCTGAGGTCAGTGTGCAATTCATGGTCATCCCATTCTCTTTTTTTTGTCCCAGAGCCTTTGTACTATGATCTTTGCTCGGGTGGTAAATGGAGGGATGAATCCCAAAGGATTGTATTGACTCAATACAATCGATAAATGTGTCGCATAGTTGGCTCAGCTTTTATGACATGGTTATATTTGTATCCAAGTGTATCGGATCTGCACTGCCACCTAAGTCCTAGTGTGCGTTCCTGAGGGTCTGCCCTGTCTGAACTGAACCAAAGCTCATAGTTCTCTGACCCGATTTGCTGCAGCAGATGTTTCAGGATTTGGGGAGTGTTGCTAGCCCATCATCTACTAGATGCTTGGCAGTATCAAGAGAGGGAATACTTTGCAGCCAACTATCTACATAAAAGGCACATTACCTCACTGTCTGGTTGGCTGTGATCGGCAGAATGTTTCCAGAGAGCAAAAGTAGTACCGAAGGGTAACACTGACCACTGGTAGACATCAGGTGGGCTGGTTGTGTTAAGGTCTCGCCACAGGAATCGCAAGAATGCTTGGTCTTCTGTCAGGAGACAGACCTGATGAAACATCCCCTTTATGTCGCTGCTAATGGCTACTGCATGCTCTCAGAAATGGAGAAGTACCCCCAATAAGTTTGCACCCAAAGTCGGTCCTGGAAGAAGGTATTCATTCAGACTCAGTCCTTGAAAGTTGAAGGAACAGTTTAATACAATCCTGTTCTTGCCATTGTGGTGGACTATGTGGTGCGGAATGTACCACCCTTGAGTCTGTACGGCTGTGGATTGTTTCTTTACATAGCCTGCCTCTAGCAACTTGCTTATCTCAGACTTGTACACTTGAGATTTCTCAGGGCTCTTGGACAGCTGATTTTCAGTCCGCCGCAAATGAGGCAGTACTGCTTTTTTTGGAGCAGCTAGAGGTGGAGGGCTAGTTTTCCAGAGGAGAGGGGTAGCATATCTTTGCACACCTTTCAGCTCTACCCTGATTGTTTTCTCCTCCAACATGTTCATAGCTTCTGTGTCTTGCTTTGATCTTGTCACAAGCATTTTGTTGCGATAGGGCAAGATGTCCATCTGCCATAACTTTTCCACTTGACTGAACAGATCATTAGGCACAGGACAGATGGATGTTCTTACCATGAAGGCTGAGTTGCTGAGCTGCCTCATCGAGAAGTATGGTGCGTTCTGATCCATCATCTAGCAGGGCATATGTATTCAGTGAAATGTCTCTGTTGCGTATGATGACTCTGCACAGTTTCAGTAACACTTCTGCCTGTTGGACGATTGATATACAGAGTTTCTACTGTGGTGCTGGCAGACTTGGTGATCTCCTCTGTTGCTTTGGTAGTATGAGCACTGTTGTTGACCTCATTCAGGACTTCTAGGTGTCTCCTCTGACACTTCCTGCATTTTGCTTTAAGAGTACACTGACCTGCTTGATGATCATGTCCACATTTCCAGCATCTCTGATTTGATCTGATCCAGGTCTCAATCTGCTCTTTGGTCAGCAGTTTAAAGTTTGAACATTGGTTGAGATGATGTTAAGTTGTGTTGCAGAAGAGGCAGTATTTCTTTGGTTTCTCTTGTGATCTTATCTCAGAAATTGCACTTTACTGAACCAATTACGCCTTGAAGACTTGCTGTTGCTCACTTCCATGGAAGATGGCAGTAGGTTTGTATCAGACTTTCGGCGCTCTTCGCTGTTCTCTGCAGGAACTCATTCTCTCTCCACTTGAGTCAGTTCTGAATTGAGTATCGTCCTTTAACCGGGCAAACGCACGTGGATCCTCTCTAGGGAAATCAGGAATAGTAGGGGTTGGACCACGGTAGATGTTCTCTTGACTAGGTGGCAGTGAGGAACAATAAGGCACATATGGTTGCTGTCGCCTTGAGGGAAGGATGTAATAGTGTGTGGATGGCTGCCTTGGGTGCTGGTAGCGGTCGTCAGTATGCTCAGCCCTCTGGGATGTTGCTGCACGCTCTGGTGGTGGCGAGGCTGATCTGGATGTCTTGGAACTCGCTTTCATCCTCTGAAGCTCATGGATGATCTCATCTATTCTGTCACATTGATGTTCTGCGCATAACTTATTCTCACTTCATTTCACTGAATTATCCCCTTCATAGCGTGGATCTCTTTGATCTCTTGAAGACGTTACTCTGTGATATAATGTTGAGGTAGAGGCTTGTTCCTCCATATTACATATCGAATGTCTGGGCGAATGAATTGGCTGAGATGGAGACCGTGGTCTTGGAGAGTGAGCGGCAGAGTGTTCTCTGAGGTCACGTGTAAGCTGACGGTTCTCCTCTTCCAGATCCTTCAGGCACATCTGCAGTACTTCAGGAGAGAAGTGTGGATTCCCTTCATAGGCAGGAAAGTGATCAATGCCAGCAACCAGGATGTTGCAGTGCGGTAGTGGACCTCCTGTAGTCCCAACTAACTGTTCTCCCTCATTGGAGTGGCCTTGCGGTACATTCAGACGGGGCGTCGGCGTCGATGCTTGATGGAGGGCGTTTTTGAAGCTTGGTGCTGACGCGACCGTCATAGTGACAACAGCCAATCTAATTAGTTTTCTGGTGTTGCATGATCGCGATTGGCTAGCATCTGAACCAGGGTATTTGCATAAGGTGATCTGAATGGCTGATGCCTGCGTTGGTGCTTGAAAAGTTGAAAAGCTTTCAACTTCTGCCGCGAGCAACGAACCCAACGCGACGCAACGGGCCCACAATTCAGTTCGGCAATGCTTGACGTCACTCCATTCAAAGTAAATGAGAGGCGTTGACACCGACGCCCCGTGTGAATGGGGCGTTAGGATGTGTGCACCAATCGCTGCTCTGACACATACAGATGTGGCCTTTGCTTATCTCAGACTTGTACACTTGAGATTTCTCAGGGCTCTTGGACAGCTGATTTTCAGTCCGCCGCAAATGAGGCAGTACTGCTTTTTTTGGAGCAGCTAGAGGTGGAGGGCTAGTTTTCCAGAGGAGAGGGGTAGCATATCTTTGCACACCTTTCAGCTCTACCCTGATTGTTTTCTCCTCCAACATGTTCATAGCTTCTGTGTCTTGCTTTGATCTTGTCACAAGCATTTTGTTGCGATAGGGCAAGATGTCCATCTGCCATAACTTTTCCACTTGACTGAACAGATCATTAGGCACAGGACAGATGGATGTTCTTACCATGAAGGCTGAGTTGCTGAGCTGCCTCATCGAGAAGTATGGTGCGTTCTGATCCATCATCTAGCAGGGCATATGTATTCAGTGAAATGTCTCTGTTGCGTATGATGACTCTGCACAGTTTCAGTAACACTTCTGCCTGTTGGACGATTGATATACAGAGTTTCTACTGTGGTGCTGGCAGACTTGGTGATCTCCTCTGTTGCTTTGGTAGTATGAGCACTGTTGTTGACCTCATTCAGGACTTCTAGGTGTCTCCTCTGACACTTCCTGCATTTTGCTTTAAGAGTACACTGACCTGCTTGATGATCATGTCCACATTTCCAGCATCTCTGATTTGATCTGATCCAGGTCTCAATCTGCTCTTTGGTCAGCAGTTTAAAGTTTGAACATTGGTTGAGATGATGTTAAGTTGTGTTGCAGAAGAGGCAGTATTTCTTTGGTTTCTCTTGTGATCTTATCTCAGAAATTGCACTTTACTGAACCAATTACGCCTTGAAGACTTGCTGTTGCTCACTTCCATGGAAGATGGCAGTAGGTTTGTATCAGACTTTCGGCGCTCTTCGCTGTTCTCTGCAGGAACTCATTCTCTCTCCACTTGAGTCAGTTCTGAATTGAGTATCGTCCTTTAACCGGGCAAACGCACGTGGATCCTCTCTAGGGAAATCAGGAATAGTAGGGGTTGGACCACGGTAGATGTTCTCTTGACTAGGTGGCAGTGAGGAACAATAAGGCACATATGGTTGCTGTCGCCTTGAGGGAAGGATGTAATAGTGTGTGGATGGCTGCCTTGGGTGCTGGTAGCGGTCGTCAGTATGCTCGGCCCTCTGGGATGTTGCTGCACGCTCTGGTGGTGGCGAGGCTGATCTGGATGTCTTGGAACTCGCTTTCATCCTCTGAAGCTCATGGATGATCTCATCTATTCTGTCACATTGATGTTCTGCGCATAACTTATTCTCACTTCATTTCACTGAATTATCCCCTTCATAGCGTGGATCTCTTTGATCTCTTGAAGACGTTACTCTGTGATATAATGTTGAGGTAGAGGCTTGTTCCTCCATATTACATATCGAATGTCTGGGCGAATGAATTGGCTGAGATGGAGACCGTGGTCTTGGAGAGTGAGCGGCAGAGTGTTCTCTGAGGTCACGTGTAAGCTGACGGTTCTCCTCTTCCAGATCCTTCAGGCACATCTGCAGTACTTCAGGAGAGAAGTGTGGATTCCCTTCATAGGCAGGAAAGTGATCAATGCCAGCAACCAGGATGTTGCAGTGCGGTAGTGGACCTCCTGTAGTCCCAACTAACTGTTCTCCCTCATTGGAGTGGCCTTGCGGTACATTCAGACGGGGCGTCGGCGTCGATGCTTGATGGAGGGCGTTTTTGAAGCTTGGTGCTGACGCGACCGTCATAGTGACAACAGCCAATCTAATTAGTTTTCTGGTGTTGCATGATCGCGATTGGCTAGCATCTGAACCAGGGTATTTGCATAAGGTGATCTGAATGGCTGATGCCTGCGTTGGTGCTTGAAAAGTTGAAAAGCTTTCAACTTCTGCCGCGAGCAACGAACCCAACGCGACGCAACGGGCCCACAATTCAGTTCGGCAATGCTTGACGTCACTCCATTCAAAGTAAATGAGAGGCGTTGACACCGACGCCCCGTGTGAATGGGGCGTTAGGATGTGTGCACCAATCGCTGCTCTGACACATACAGATGTGGCCTTTAAGAAATTTAAATAAATGTGTTGTGCTTCACAGAATATCCACCAGATGGCGTATGGAACAACATACTATATCTACAGGCCAGACCGAAATCGCTTATAAACACTTTGCTATTATTCGTCTTCGACCCATTGTTAAATATGCTTATAGATTATTACAGAACGTTACATTTTAAAAATAGAATTAACATAACATAACTATAAGTGTCTGATAAATTATTTACTGCATATATTGTTGTGATTGTGAGAAAACATCCACAATAAAATGCCAATAAAATGGTATTAGACACAAATATTTGATATGGTAATACGGACATTAAAAAATCTATGTACACATGAGTGCATTAGCGTAAAGCGGATCATTATTTGATGCTTTGTAAACAATTTATTGCTCTAGCGCTGCTTTTGGGAGATCATGTTTACAGTAGGCTACACAACTATTAATTCATTGTGAATATTTAACTTTATTCAGTTGTAAAGTTATTTGAAAAATTAATGTTAATTTATTTGTTTTGTTGTTGTTGTTGTTCCAATTTTAAGATGCCTGCTTGTGTGTGCAAAAAGAAACCGTAAAGTGCAGCAGAGAATTAAGTGTATAATAAGTAAAAATATACCAGTATCCAATGCTGAAACAAACATCAATCATGTATTTTACAATATTTTACAACAGACCTTTCATGATGAATTTTGGTAAATGCGCTTTAAATTTATATTCATAATAATGAGATGGTTACTACACCTTTATTGGTTAATTTTTTGTAAGGGGTGACCAGATTATTATTATTTAAAAAAAAATTTAATGACCAGTCTTTAACTTCCATTTGTAACAAATTTCAGTATGTATAACTGCCTATAATGATTGTGCAGTGGCGGCGTTTTACAAATTAAAAAAATCCAATGGCACACCACTAAGCACTGTAAAATAGGAAAAAGCATAGAAATATAATTAAACTCCTATATAACTAATACATTTATAATACAACTAATTGTATATAATTCAACTCCTATATCTCTCTCGCACTCTTCTTCATCCCATTCATTTTGTCTATCTATTCCACAGGTATTCATACAGTAGAAGGTATCGCTGTGGACTGGATGGGGCAAAACCTGTATTGGACTGATGATGGACCCAAAAAGACCATCAGTGTGGCCAAACTGGAGAAAGCCTCTCAGACCTGCAAAACGCTTATCGAGGGAAAGATGACCCATCCTAGAGCCATAGTAGTAGACCCTTCTCATGGGTAAATCAATTATTTTTGCTTGATTGCAAAATTTTAAGAAACGGTCAAAAAAAATTAAAAAAAACACACTGGCAACCTATCAACTATAATGTTAGGAAACGTTAGTGATTTTATATATTTTAAGTCACAATAGACTTATAATTTAGAATAGATTTTAGTGACCATGTATATACAGATAAACCAGTTAGAGCTGCACTAGTTGTTTACTTGAATCTACAGTTTTGAATGAATGCATAAATCTTAGGGCTGTGCAATTAATTGCATGCAGTGCATGCGATTTGTCATGCGCATCTCGTCAGTAAAGCCGGTTCTGTGATTAGTAGTAAATCTCCATCACCTGTTTTCAGATGGAGCAGCATTTACTACACAGACATTAGGCAATATCGCGTTCGTTATCGCAGATTGAATCGCCTGCGATAATGAACGCGATATTGCCTAATTGTCAGTGAACTACGGCTCTGTGTAGTAAATGCCGCTCCATCTGAAAGCAGGTGATGGAGATATACTACTAATCATGGAACCGGCTTTACTGACGAGATGCGCATGACAAACGCATGCGATTAATTGCACAGCCCTAATAAATCTGTGCTGTTTGCAGAATGATGTACTGGAGTGACTGGGAGGAGGAGCCTAAAGAGACCAATCGGGGCAGTATAAAGAAGGCCTGGATGGATGGTTCAAATGCTGGTATCCTGCTTACTTCTAAAACTGTGCTCTGGCCCAATGGCCTCAGCCTGGACATCCAGCAGGGAATCTTGTACTGGGTGGATGCGTACTACGACCGCATCGAGATGGTGCTTCTCAACACCACAGAACGCAGGGTGAGAAAACTCAAGTGTTTAAGGCAAACAAATTTTAATTTCACATATATTTATTTTCTAATTGTATTTAATGTTTTTATTTTCACCAACTGTGCATGTACTGCATACAGTAATTTTAACTTTTTCTTTATACGTTTTGAAATGTTGTTTTATGTTTGCGCTATTTAATTAGGCTTATTATTTTGCATTTTAGACTAATTTTAATGGTAGTTAAAATGTTTTATTTTTTTTATTATGATACTGTATTATTACTGTGGTATGCAACTGCAACCACATGTTCTGGACTTGGAAAATGTCTTGTCCATGTATGTAGGAATGTATTTACTTCTGTCATTGTGCAGTGTCCTTGAGCTTGGGAAAGGTGCTATATAAATTAAACTTATTATTATTATTATTATTAAAAAACACTTTTCTGTTCATCCAGACGGTATTTGAAGGACAGGAGCTGAACCATCCCTTTGGCCTGTGTCACTATAAGAACTTCCTGTTCTGGAATGAGTACCGCAGTGGAGGAATCTACAAACTGGACCAGAACACCAAGAAGGTCACGTTGCTACGCAGTGAACGACCACCAATCTATGAGATTCGCACCTATGACGCACAACAACAGCAAAGTACCGAACACCCTGAGCATTTCTTTTTGGAAATTAGTCATTAATGAGTCATATGTAAAGCATGAGCTGACAGATCAAACAAAGACTTAATTGTGTTGTTTTGTATGTTAACATGTCTCAACAGCCACATTATTTATACAGTGTTAGCGGTAACAAACTAATGAGATCAGAGTTTCAGTGGTTTTATTGTGTGTTTTATTGGGATCTGCTAAGGATGTTTTTGTTGTGTGCAGTCACAGGCTCCAACGTGTGCCGTGCCAATAATGGTGGCTGCAGCAGTCTGTGTCTGCTGACACCCACTGGACGCTCCTGCGCCTGTGCCGACGACCAGATACTAGATACTGACAACAAGACCTGTAAAGGTGGGTATTCTGTGCTTTAAATAGCCTGAAGTGTAAATGTTATTGTCAATAACCTCAGAGGATTGTAAAATAGCCCGTTTTGGATTTTGAGTTTGAAAATATATATTTTTTCTCACCAGCAAACCCTTCCTACGTGCCTCCTCCTCAGTGCCAGCCTGGAGAATTTGCCTGTAAGAATAATCGCTGTATTCAAGACCGCTGGAAGTGTGACGGGGACAATGACTGTCTGGACAACAGCGATGAGGCCCCCGAGTTGTGCCGTTAGTGTCCTTTTGTCTCATATTTTCAGATATGCAAATAACAACACCAACATTCAAAAGTCTCTTTATGTTCACCCAGGCTGCATTTATTTGATCAAAGATACAGTAAAAAAAACTGTATTAATGTGAAATATTATTACAATTTTAAGTAACCTTTTTCTATTTTATTATATTTTGAAATGTAATTTTTTTCTGTGATGCAAAGCCAATTTTCAGCAGCTGTTACTTCAGTCTTCAGTGTCACATGATCCTTCAGAAATAATTCTAATATGCTGATTTGGTGCTCAAAAACAGTTCTTTATATTATCAATGTTGAAAACTGTTGTGATGCTTAATATTTTTTTGACAAGTTCAAAATAATTGCAATTATTCAAAATAGAAATCTAATGTAATATAAATGTCTTTACTCTCATTTCTGGTCAGTTTAATTTGTTCTTGCTAAATTAATGCTAAATAGTATTAATGCCTTTCAAAATAAAAAGACCCCACACTTTTGAACTAACTATATATATATATATGATTTTATGAATTTTTATGATTTAGCAAATGTGTGATTACTACATCCATACCACTAGGTGTCAGTATAAATCACACTGTTATATCAGCCATCAAAAGAAGCAAAACATCACTGAGTGCACATTTAAATGGTCCTATTTGCCCTGTTTCAGACCAGCACACCTGTCCCGCGGACCGCTTTAAGTGCCAGAATAACCGTTGTATCCCACTGCGCTGGCTTTGTGATGGAGACAATGACTGTGGGAATGATGAAGACGAATCTAACAGCACCTGCTTGGGTATTGTGAACTTCTTAATTGCATGTTAATACGATTTTTAAGCATTTTTTTCCCAATGAATGTCCTAATACTTTTTTGCGCTTTGTGAATTGACCAAGTTTTCTTTTCTCTCCCAGCACGCACGTGTCCTTCTAATCAGTACCCATGTGCCAGTGGCCGTTGTATTCCTGTCTCCTGGACTTGTGACCTGGATGATGATTGTGGCGATCGCTCAGATGAACCACCATCTTGTGGTATCTAAATTTAAGCCTCTTTTCCTTTTGTCATCATGCCGTGCTGTGAACCCTTTTCTTTATCTCCTTCTCTCTCTTGTCTCTCTCTCCAGCATATCCCACCTGTTTCCCACTCACTCAGTTCACTTGTGCCAATGGACGCTGCATCAATGTCAACTGGCGTTGTGATAATGGTGAGTTTCTAATTCCATATACACATTAGTGTATGTGTGATACGATGACTTATAATGTCCAGTAACTGTCATCATGTGTGTGTATCTTCAGATAATGACTGTGGGGATAACAGTGATGAAGCCGGCTGCAGTCACTCGTGCTCCAGTGTGCAATTTAAATGCAATAGCGGCCGCTGTATTCCAGAGTACTGGACTTGTGATGGAGACAACGACTGTGGAGATTACAGCGATGAGACTCATGCCAACTGTACCAATCAAGGTGAGTTTGAAAAGTATCATTATTTGATAAAAGAAAAGAGGTCTTACTCCAAACATATAGTTTAATTCAGTTTTTGGGAAAAATTACTTCAGTCATTTATTTGTTTTATTTTGTTACTTATTTTTATTTTAAAGTATTTTAAATTATATAAATTGTGTAAATTAATAGTTAAATTAAGAGTAACAAAATTAACAAATATGAAAACAAATAAAACTGGATTTGTTTACTAAAAATAAATATAATGTTTATTGTTAGAAAATAACAGTTTTGTTTGTTTTATTTATTTATTTTAATTTTTATAATTTGTTTAAATGTACTTTTTAACATTTTAATTGTTAGAAAAAAACAAAATTGTTGTATTAAAATAGTTTGATGTCCCAAATTGTGATAACTGGTGAAGCCCCATAGAAAACAACTTTATATGTTTAGTTTGACATCCTGAGGTTGATTAATTTATCATGATGAAGCACCTTCATTCACTCATCATTTGTTTAAAAGACAAAATGATATTTTTAATAGTGTCGTCATCTTTTTTACCCTATTTGTATTTTATAAACTGTCAGTTTATTCTCTGAAGCTATTTTAGTTGTAGATTTTGAGCGAAACCACAATGACTAATGCAGCTGAGCTCTTCATTAACAGGAGTAAATCACGATTTCACAAACTGGGCTGTCAACTTTTTCTTTTTTTGTGGTCTGTGGTGAAACATGTAAACCGCAAAATCTTGAAGAATGTCTGCGAGGAGTGCAGGGAGTGAGAGTCCCTGTGGAGAGCAGTGTTAATGACTGCTCTGAGAGCTGCTGTCTAGAGGGATTACACAAGCACAGATGTGCCAGGACGCTTGACGCATGAGCTACTGGTGTATCCACATGTGCAGTTTTGTTCTTATCTCTTTCCCTCTCCACAAGTCCCATTCATGTGGCTTCGTAGCTATTAATTGGTCAATGGTTGGCCGGGCCCTGCGTGGAACAGGAATAGAGGTTTAGGTTCTGTTTTCGGGGTCTAGGCTCTGTCCTTCTCTTCTCTAATCCCTACGGCATGCTGGTGCTTAATAGACTCGCAGAATCAATGCAGCAGAACCAAGCCAGAGGCCTAATGAGAGTGCTGGGCCTCATGGGAGCCTGGCAGTGTGTTTGTGCCTGTGTGAAGATGTAGAACTGAATGAGGTCATCCTAGCATGAGTTGTGAAGGAGCGCTGTTTCATAAAGTCATTGAGTATGAGTTTGAAGTAGGAATGTTAAAAGTAATGGTACTTTGGTACCAAGTCAATTTAAAAGTAAAGAATATAACGATACCAGTTCTTCTGCAAAATTGAAAAGCTGTTAGCTTTAATAAATGTTAACATTTATATTAACATTTAAAAAAAATAGAGGACTGTTGAGTACCATATTAATTTGCTATTAGAATTTATTAATTTTCTGCATTGATTACATAATTGCACTGTTTATCTGTTTGAGTATATTCAAAGGCAACATGCCAATTGATCTAAATTTGTCAATATTTATAGTAACATTTAAAAAATGTGTGTTGAGCAGTATATTAATTTTGCTACAGTATTTACAAAAATATTATTTATTCATTTTCTGCCTCTACTATGTTAATTGTTTATTATTAGCACTATGTAACTGTTTAAGTATATGTTATAGTGTATTTGTGAATGTATTTAATATATATATATATATGTATGTATGTATGTATGTGTGTGTGTGTGTGTATATATATATATATATATATATATATATATATATATATATATTTATATATTAAATAGAGGAGTGTATAAAAGTAGCATATTCATTTTTGCTAAAGTATTTCCATAAATATTGGGATTTATTTATTATTGCCTTTACTACATAAAATTGTTATTAGTAGTATGGAACTGTTTACTTTTCTGTACTTTTATTGAATTTGTAAAATTGAAGGAAAATTAAAGGGGGAAAAAATCCAATGTCAGAAATGTAATGTATTTAAAAGATATTTGAAGGCTTCATTGATTTTTATTTTTATTTTAATTTGTCAATTATTTTTTTAATAGATGAGTGTGTTAAGTAGCATATTACTTTTTGCTCAAATATGGACAATTGGCAGAGAATTGTAATATTCCAGTCAGATTTTAGTATCGATATCAACTAGTGTGTGTGTGTGTGTGTGAGAGAGAGAGAGAGAGAGAGAGAAAGAAAGAGAGAGACACTGAATGCATGCAGCTCGAGCAGTATGATGTCATTCGGGTCAGTTCACCCCAGCAGATCCCTGTTCTAGGACACACTTCTCTCTGTTTACTATCGATATCAACTAGTGTGTGTGTGTGTGTGTGAGAGAGAGAGAGAAAGAAAGAGAGAGACACTGAATGCATGCAGCTCGAGCAGTATGATGTCATTCGGGTCAGTTCACCCCAGCAGATCCCTGTTCTAGGACACACTTCTCTCTGTTTATGGATGAGCCCTGGTTTTCCGTTCTCCCCACTCCAGACTCTGCCAGACACTAACCTTTGCCATGAGGGAAAGCCTTTATGTCTGATGCCTAATGATGGCCGTCACAGTGCCAGCCCTGGACCGCTGTTCATGAGAAAGTTTGCTTTGGATCAGTTCATTGTGGTTGTGCCTCACACTGGTCA
This sequence comes from Sinocyclocheilus grahami, assembly GCF_001515645.1. Classification (NCBI taxonomy): domain Eukaryota; kingdom Metazoa; phylum Chordata; class Actinopteri; order Cypriniformes; family Cyprinidae; genus Sinocyclocheilus; species Sinocyclocheilus grahami. The sequence continues at coordinate 81,013 of NW_015506419.1, read as the reverse complement.
CAATCTCCATCCCTGGGAACTGATTTTTGACGTCAGGAAGCCAAGCTCTCATTTCCATCAAATAATAAGATATCTGTCCATGCCTTTGTATGAGTGTTCACACGGCTGCATTGTAATTGTGTGTCCCATTTTTGCCTTTGTCTGCAGCCACGCGGCCTCCCGGCGGTTGCCACACGGATGAGTTCCAGTGCCGAATGGACGGTTTGTGTATTCCTATGCGATGGCGCTGTGATGGAGACACGGACTGCATGGACCTCAGCGACGAGAAGAACTGCGAGGGCGTCACACATATGTGCGACCCTGCCGTCAAGTTTGCCTGCAAGGACTCGGGTTAGTTCACGTTTGGCCATCTTAAATGTTTCGGCCACAATCATAAATAAATGTTAACATAAATCAACTCTTAAAGGCCCAAAATCAAAAGTTTGTCCATGTATGTTAGCTTTAACAGCATCTTTATGCAAGTGTAATCTTAAAATTTCCTTTCCTTAAAATCCTAAAGCATTTAATATGTATAGTCTGCTTGAACACAGATGAAACATATTGATGACAAATCTTGCATATACCCATTTTTGTCCAATAAAATGAGATTGTCTTTCCTCTTCTGGTATAAACACCTTTTTTATTCAACTAAAAATGATAAATTTAAGCATTTTTGCAAGTGAATTGTGGGTCTAATTGCTGCTTTGTGTATATTTTAGCTCGCTGTATCAGCAAGGCCTGGGTGTGTGACAGGGACAGCGATTGCGAGGATAACTCGGATGAAGAAAACTGCGAGGCTCTTGAGTGCAAGCTCTCCCACCATGTTTGTGCCAGCAACGACTCCATCTGCCTACCTCCTGAGAAACTGTGCGACGGCAATGACGACTGCCCCGATGGCTCGGATGAGAAGCTTTGCAGTAATGCACACGCACTTAAACACAAATACACTCAAGTTAAAGGGATCATTAATATTGTCATGCTTTACTCAACCTCATGTCATTTTAGACATGTTTATTTTTTTCTGTGCATCACACAAAAAGAATATTTAAAGAATCACATAGGCTACCAGTCAAAAAGTTTTGGGTCAGTAATTGTTTTTTTTGTTGTTGTTTTTTAAGTCTGCAAGGATGCATTAAATGAATCAAAAGTGACCCTAAAGGGGTTTAATTATGTAAATAAAATCTATTTTAATTAAATATTTTTCATATGAACTTTTTCAGCATTCATCAGAGAATTCTGAAAAAAATCACATTTTACACAAAAGCAGTCAGCATTCATAATTATAAGAGTCAGCAATAATTAAACAGTCAGCATTTATAATTATAAGAAAAGTTTCTTTACCATCATATCGACATATTAGAATGACTGTTGAAAGAACTGTGTGACACTGAAGACTGGAGTAATAAAATTATATTTAAAAAATATTAAAATAGCAAAGAGTTATTTTAAATTGTAATTTCACTGTTACTGTTTTTACTGTATTCACATATATGTAGAATTGGTATTAAGCATAAAACATTAAATCATTAACACAACTTACTGGCCCCAAACTTTTTAATGATAGTGTGAATTGTTTTCATGTAATGACTATCTATAGTAAATAAGTGACCATGATCTGTCAAACTCCAAAAAGCACAATAAAAGTAGTCCATGTGACTTCAGAATATAACCCACAAGTCATATGGGCTACATTTTCTGTATGATTTTATTTATTTTGGTCTTTTTGTGGAGCTTGACGGCCAGTAGATCTTGTGTGCTCCATGGATGAATGCCTTGAGAGTGAATGAATAATGACTAAAGTTTCATTATTGCGTGATGAAACTTTACTATTGACTATTCCTTTAAATATTTCACAGTTTGCGCAGAGCATGCAAACTCAACTTGTGTTTCCCATTAGCATGACACAAAAATATTTCAGGCTTGAATTCAAATGAAATAAGCACATTCTCTCAAACTCTTGTTTATTTATTTTTTTGACAGACTTGCAGCAACTTACTCATAAACAACTTTTCAATCCCACTTGCTTCTTTTTTTACCTGTTTTCATTCTAGATCTTTGCACGATGGATAATGGAGGATGCAGCCACAACTGTACCATTGCTCCTGGTGAGGGCATCCTGTGCTCCTGCCCAGTTGGCATGGAGCTGGGTACTGACAACAAGACCTGTCAGATTCAGAGCTTCTGCGCCAAGCATCTCAAGTGCAGCCAGCGCTGCATGCAGGAGAAGGCCACTGTTAAGTGTGCCTGCTATGAAGGCTGGGCGCTCGGGCCAGACGGCGAGAGCTGCAAGAGCACTGGTGAGGGAAAGACGGGGTGGAGGACAGGATGAATAAAGATACCAAGAATATTTCAGTTTTACCAGACCCCTTGATGAGATGTACAGTACACTGTATATAATTTTTTTTTTTTTAAATATATCTAGGTAACAAAATGTCACAATATTGTTGTTTTTGCTGGAATTTTATATTATATTATATTATATTATGGGCCAGACGGCGAGAGCTGCAAGAGCACTGGTGAGGGAAAGACGGGGTGGAGGACAGGATGAATAAAGATACCAAGAATATTTCAGTTTTACCAGACCCCTTGATGAGATGTACAGTACATTTAAATTATTTTTTTTTTTTTAAATATATCTAGGTAACAAAATGTCACAATATTGTTGTTTTTGCTGGAATTTTATATTATATTATATTATATTATATTATATATTAAAGTCTAGTGACTTTATGGAGTAAAACCAAAATTAAGGATTAGCAGGGTGCTGGACTTATGTGCCTTGTCCATGTTCTTTAGATCCTTTCAAGCCCTTCATCATTTTCTCCAACCGGCATGAGATCCGTCGGATTGACTTGTACAAGGGCGAGTTCAGCGTGCTGGTGCCTGGCCTGCGTAACACCATTGCCCTGGATTTCCACCTCAACCAGAGTGCCCTCTACTGGACCGATGTGGTTGAAGACAAGATCTATCGGGGAAAGCTGTCGGAAAACGGAGGTAAATTAATGTCTTAGTCCTATGGAAGTGGTTGTTCCTAAGTCAAATAATTAGTTCTTAATGTATTATTTAGTCCTGGTTAAATACATCTTACATTTGCATGTTGTTGATTTTGTATACACCACTAGTCAAATGTTTTTGAACAGTAAGATTTTTAATGTTTTTTTAAATAATTCTCTTCTGGTCACCAAGCCTGCATTTATTTGATCCAAAGTACAGCAAAAACAGTTAATCATCACTTTTGATCAATTTAAAGGATCCTTGCTAAATAAAAGTATTAATTTCTAAAGTATTCTCTTCTGGTCACCAAGCCTGCATTTATTTGATCCAAAGTACAGCAAAAACAGTTAATCATCACTTTTGATCAATTTAAAGGATCCTTGCTAAATAAAAGTATTAATTTCTAAAGTATTCTCTTCTGGTCACCAAGCCTGCATTTATTTGATCCAAAGTACAGCAAAAACAGTTAATCATCACTTTTGATCAATTTAAAGGATCCTTGCTAAATAAAAGTATTAATTTCTAAAGTATTCTCTTCTGGTCACCAAGCCTGCATTTATTTGATCCAAAGTACAGCAAAAACAGTTAATCATCACTTTTGATCAATTTAAAGGATCCTTGCTAAATAAAAGTATTAATTTCTAAAGTGATGCTGAAAATTTAGCTTTGATCACAGGAATAAATTGCATTTTAACGTATATTCAAAAAGAAAGCAGTTATTTTAAATCGTACAAATATTTTTCTTTTGCTGTATTTTGGATCAAATAAATGCAGGCTTGTTGAGCAGAAAGTAGGGCTGTGCAATTAATCGAAAAACAGAATTATGAAAATACAACAATGATTATGAAAATACAATAATCAAGATAAAACGATTATTGCTCCCTATTCCGCCCCCCTTTCCAGCCGTGCGCTTTCGCTCCTCCATAAAACCCCAATTTCACATGCAAATCAGTGTAATCATGGAACGTGACTTTTGCAAAATGGGATGTGCTTGATTTATTGAAGTGTATTAGATGTATTCATGTTTTTAAAAGTGCAAAAGAGAACTCGCTCAGAGACGGAACACAACATGGACATGTAAAGTCATCATTTAGCTCAAGGTGCAAGCCTAAATGGTCAAATACACACAAAAATGTGTCAATATGCGGCGCTTAGTAATTTTGGATCAAATAAATGCAGGCTTGTTGAGCAGAAAGTAGGGCTGTGCAATTAATCGAAAAACAGAACGATTATGAAAATACAACAATGATTATGAAAATACAATAATCAAGATAAAACGATTATTGCTCCCTATTCCACCCCCCTTTCCAGCCGTGCGCTTTCGCTCCTCCATAAAACCCCAATTTCACATGCAAATCAGTGTAATCATGGAACGTGACTTTTGCAAAATGGGATGTGCTTGATTTATTGAAGTGTATTAGATGTATTCATGTTTTTAAAAGTGCAAAAGAGAACTTGCTCAGAGACGGAACACAACATGGACATGTAAAGTCATCATTTAGCTCAAGGTGCAAGCCTAAATGGTCAAATACACACAAAAATGTGTCAATATGCGGCGCTTAGTGGTTATTCACAAAACCTTCTTCGGTCATGTAATAAATGAACATAAACAGTTGAGAATGAAAATACGTGTGTAACGGTAAGTTGGATCTGTGTGTGTGTGTGTGTGTGTGTGTGTGTGTGTGTGTATATATATATATATATATGTGTGTGTGTGTGTGTGTATTTATGTATATTTGAATATGTATGTGTGTGTGTGTGTATGTATATATATATATATGTATATATATATATGTGTGTGTTAGGGTTACAACATTATTTTTAGTTGGAGAACTTTATTAGTAAACTTAATAATGGCTTTGAGGAAAAGGGAACTTCAATCGCATTCTCTTGTTTTAAAGACTTGTGTAAAGTTCTGAGTTGACTTTGTTGTCTAAATGTGTTTTCCCACATTGTTCTGTTCTTTTCAGCATACCAAGTTAGTCCATAATTATTACAACTATTTTCGGTTCACAAAACCACAGCGTGCATCTAAGTGAGTCTGTGTGTGATCGTAGCACAGGAATTTGGACGCCTCTGTCTTTACCCATTTGACTCATTCCTAGTTTGCGTGACTACAGCCAGAGTAAAAGTAAAGTGTCGGAAGCCTTAGTTGCTTTGAAACATGCACACACCTCCCTCCCTCTCTGAACAGCTCTTTCCAGAGATATGATACACTGTCCAAGTTTTGGATCCCTGCTGTCGTCTTTGACAGAGTAAAAATATGACTGACATTGCTGCCAACGCTGAAGTGTTGTTTCTCAACCCCCATTGGAGAGCCTACGCTGTCTCCAGCCCAACAGAGAGCCATTCTGGACCTTTAATTACTGTTCTGTATGAGAGTCTCTCTCACAGATTAGAGAGCAGCTTGCCTTGATTGGGAATCATTTTTTTCTCTTCCACGTGGCTGTAGCTCAGAGTGGGGGAATATTTATTGCAGTATTGACTTAAATGGCTTTCAGGCTGGAAGCAATCAAACGATTTCTTAGCCAATATATACAGTCTGAGACCACTGGTAAAAATGCTTCTACTTTATTTTAAATACAATTTTTTTCATTATAAAATGTATTATAGAACATTTTGATTGAAAAGTTGAATTGAGTATTTGGTTTGTTTTCCTTTTGCAGCACTTGAGCTGTATGAACTCCACAAGTTTGTGTGGAACATGATGATCATGTTCTCCAGTATGATTTGAGATTATATAAAGAATATTTTGAGCTTCAGTGGAAGTCTGACTGACTATACGAAGAATCACATGATCAGTGTCACAAATTGTCTTATTTGATTAGTGACCTAAAAATAGTGCAGAATTTAAAATTATTTCTTTAGGGATGCACAATATATATCGCCACTGCATTGATTGACTGATATTAGAGGGTTTTTTTTATCATTGTTTGTTTTGGTTGATATTCATAATGTAATTGTACATTCTTATTTTTGTTTATTTTTATTACCTTTTGATTTTGAAATTACCTTTCACTCATCTAAGGGACACTTAATATTAATCTTTAAAAACACCAATAATTTAATAATTAATTACAACGCGCACAATTAAGTGACACTGTTAAATATCATCTTTAGCAAATCTCAAAATGAATGCCAGTGTTTGATACTAACATAATGTTTTGATAACTAAATTCATTTGTAGGGTTTAAAATTTTATATATACAGTGGTGTGAAAAAGTGTTGGCCCCCTTCCTGATTTATTTATTTTTTTTTGCATGTTTGTCACACTTTAATGTTTCAGATCATCAAACAAATTTAAATATTACACAAAGATAATGCAAGTAAATGCAAAATGCAGTTTTTAAATTACGATTTAATTTATTAAGGGAAAAAAGCTGTCCAAACCTACGTGGCCCTACGTGAAAAATGAATTGCCCCCTCCTGTTAAATCATGAAAGAACTGCGATTAACCACATTATTTTAGAAAGCTGAGTTAAATTTCACTAGCCACACCCAGGCCTGATTACTGCCAGACCTGTTGAATCAAGAAATCACTTAAATAGAAGCTGTCTGATAAAGTGAAGCATGCTTAAATGGCAACACATTATGCCACGATCTAAAGAAATTCAAGAACAGATGAGAATCAAAACAGTTGACATGTATCAGTCTGGAAAGGGTTATAAAGCCATTTCTAAGGCTTTGGGACTCCAG
>NW_015506419.1:49533-74245 GCF_001515645.1 Sinocyclocheilus grahami | reverse complement strand
GTAATATTAAAATTAGTTTGATGATCTGAATCTTTTAAGTGTGACAAATATGCAAAAAATTTAAAAAACAAGAAGGGGGCCTACACTTTTTCACACCACTGTATATATATATTTTTTATTTTTTTTTGTTTTGCGTTTTGTGTAATATAATTAGGCAAAATAGTCTAGCTGTTATCAAATGTTAATAAAATATTTAATGACTGTCTACTGTTGTATTGAAATAAAGACATAAAACGGCAAAAATAAATAATAATAGTAAATGTATATGTGTATATATATATATTTATATATATATATTATTATTATTATTATTATATAATATATATTATATATAAGTTATTATATTGGATCCATCATTTCTTTGGTTAAATTCTTCATGCATTTTTCAACATCCTAAACCTTTTATTGCTAGGTTTAACTTAGATTCCTATAAATTCTCCTTGTCTTGGTGTTTCAGCTCTCACCAGTTTTGAGGTGGTGATTCAGTATGGTTTGGCCACTCCAGAGGGTCTGGCTGTGGACTGGATCGCAGGAAACATCTACTGGGTGGAAAGTAACCTGGATCAGATCGAAGTGGCCAAGCTGGATGGTACCATGCGTACAACACTACTAGCCGGAGAAGTGGAGCATCCGCGTGCCATTGCACTTGACCCAAGAGATGGGTAAAACATGATATACTTTGACAGCTCTGTTATTTTTCAGTTATCTTGACAGAATTAGGTTGTTACAAGAAATTTTTATTTTTTTCTCCCAGTATTCTGTTCTGGACAGACTGGGACGCCAGCTCCCCTAGGATAGAGGCTGCATCTATGAGTGGGGAGGGCCGTCGCACCATCCACAAAGAGACTGGGAACGGTGGCTGGCCCAACGGTCTCACTGTGGACTACCTAGAGCGCCGTATCCTGTGGATTGATGCCAGGTATTCATGCACTATTGGCACTAAAAGTGAAGTAAAATGCAAAAATATCCACAGTTAGTCACCTTGATCTTGTAAAAATCTTGAAAAATATTTCTTTAGATCTGATGCCATCTACTCTGCCGCTTACGATGGTTCCGGCCTAATCGAGGTGCTTCGGGGTCATGAACACTTATCACATCCCTTTGCCGTCACCATGTATGGAGGAGAGGTCTACTGGACGGACTGGCGGACCAACACTTTGGCTAAAGCCAATAAATGGACAGGACACAATGTGACGGTGGTCCAAAGAACAAACACTCAGCCGTTTGATCTTCAAGTGTTTCATCCTTCTAGACAACCTCAGGGTGAGAACCAGCATGACCTGAACTAATATGTCAAAAACTGTCAGGAAACTTGTTTATGTTTCGTGTTGCATTTGTAAGCTGTGAACACCCGTGTTGTTTTTGTAAATCAAACCTATTAAAAACAATTTCCTTTAACTGAAATAAAATATAAATACTAGATGAAAAACGTTAACTTAAGCTAATATGTAACCCTGGACCACAAAACCAGTCATAATGGTGAATCTTTTGAAATTGAGATTTATACATCATCTGAATGCTGAATAAATATTTTTTCTATTGATGTATTGTTAGGATAGGACAATATTTGACCAAGATACAACTATTTGAAAATCTGGAATCTGAGGGTGCAAAAAATCTAAATATTGAGAAAATCGCCTTTAAAGTTGTCCAAAATGAAGTCCTTTGCCATGCATATTACTAATCAAAAATTACGTTTTGATATATTTATGGTAGGAAATGTACAAAATATCTTCATGGAACATGATCTTTAATTAATATCCTAATGATTTTTGGCATAAAAGAAAAATCGATAATTTTGACCCATATAATGTATTTTTGGCTATTGCTACAAACATACCTGTGCGACTTATGACTGGTTTTGTGGTCCAGGGTCATATAGCAGAAATTTTGCCTTGGCAACTAAATGAAATACAATAAGTTTAAGTGCCAAAATTTCTAAAACTGGATTGAAAAAATTAAAACTAAATATATTAAATATATAAAAAAATAAAAGTTTTATATAAAAAAAATGAAAATAACACTGAACATTTTCTTCCTCCTTTGCAGCTCCCAACCCGTGTGCAGCGAATGATGGGAAAGGGCCGTGCTCTCACCTGTGCCTCATCAACTACAACCAAACCTTTTCCTGTGCCTGTCCACACCTCATGAAACTCAAGGCAGACAAGCACACCTGCTACGGTAGGCTCCTCCTTCCTCAGCCCTAAGATCCAATCAAATGCTTTAATTGTTAGCAAGTTCTGAATGGAATACTGTTTTACTAATTACTGAATACTGCACAATATATTACATTTCCCATGACCTTGTCATTGCAAACAACATATTCTACTGTTTGAGCAACAGGAACAATATAAATTGTTCTAAGAAACAATAAGCATTATTCCACAGTGTATTGTCACATGACCTCAGTATGTTTTATTTATCAAATGTATTAATGATGGCTGTTTAATAAAAAATCGCTGCTGATAGTATTTCCATTTGAATCCATCATACTGGAAATGGGCGGTAAAGTGCATTGCATTGTGAGATACAGTAATCCACGCAGTAATCTCTGCATGTTTTAGTGAATGTATTTGATCACCCTGGTATTCCACATACAAATGTACTGCAGTAATACTACATTATTTGGAACGTAACCAAAAGCTGGAGTTCCAATTTGAGTGAGTAGTAAGCAAAATAGCAAAGCCACAGAGCTCCTTGCTGTTTTCTTTGTGTCTAGCTAACTCCATTAGCATTTCATTATTACTTCACTTTTAGGTTTATACATTTAAAAACTATTGTGGCAGCTTCAGACTAATGGAATAAAATCATACAAGCATTTTTCTTAATTTGAAGACTATTAGCAAGAATTGACTTCTAATGCATACATGTGGTTGTACAATTAGAAAATCCACCAAAAAAAAAATCATACTGTGGCTGACAATTTTTAAGTTCACTATTATTTTAAATGAAGCAATTCTGATCTCACATACTTCAGGACAGATAGTATATTAATTGCGGCACAGCATGAGGCTTTTCTTTTAGATTCATTTTGCGTTGGCGCTATAGATGCTCAATGTTAGATTTTTCAGGCCGGGCTGAATGTTAGTAGTCTTGTGTGGGCTGTAAATCTCGTTTAACCGTCAAGAAAACAACAGTGCACCCTGCCGCCCAGATGCACGATCAGTTTTTAGTATTCAGCAGCACAGCCTCCAGTATGGCTGTATGGAGAGCAGAGTGATTGGAGTTAGAGGACCTGTAGGTTCAGTGATGAATTAACACTGACATTAGATAGTGGCAAACGCAGGAGTAGGAGCCCACTCTTCCGTTCAGGCTAATCAATATGGAGACTGTAGACTTCACTACTACTGTATGTTCTTTACCTATATATGTATTTTCATAGAAAAATACATGACTACAATTTAACAATAGCTTATATTTTGTACAAGATGATTTTGTGCTTACAAATGTATATATGCTTTGTTTTACATGCACTTTTATAATACTATATCAATTGACAATGTCTTTTGTCCAGAGTACCGTCAGTTCCTGCTGTACGCTCGTCAGATTGAAATCAGAGGGGTGGACATAGATAATCCCTATTACAACTACATCATCTCTTTCACTGTCCCTGACATCGACAATGTTACAGTGGTGGATTATGATGCTCTGGAGCACCGCATCTACTGGTCTGATGTTCGCACTCAGACGATCAAAAGAGCCTTCATCAATGGGACTGGTGTGGAGACGGTGGTATCAGCTGGTGAGATGATGGTTTGAGCTTAAAAATCTATTATTCTAAGTCAGCACTGGCCCAAAATGCATAGGAACACTTAAAAATGGACCTTCATTGCTTTATTAAACTGAAAAGAATCATCAAATGAATGATGCTATAAAAGTGAAGTAACTTTTTTCTTTTTTTTACTCACTTTTTTCCCCAATTATTTTTAGCCATCTGATCTTCTGGTCATTTTTAGTGAATGGATGAAGTCAGTTTCCTGTTAACTATGGTTTTATCATGGTCCATTATGTTTGATAATAAGACATTTTAAACAGCGTATCTATCTTATCTTTTAAAACCCAATAAAAAATATAATAAAGAATTATTATAAACTACTGAATTATTTTGTAAAGTATTTACATTACTATACAAAAGTTTGGGGAGAAAATGTTTGACCTCTGTCATTGCCAACAAAGTGTATATAACAAAGTATTGAGATGAAATTTTGTTATTGACCAAATACTTATTTTCCACCATAATTTGCAAATAAATTCTTTAAAAATCCTACAATGTGATTTTCTGGATTTTTTTTTCTCATTTTGTCTCTCATAGTTGAGGTATACCTATGATGAAAATTACAGGCCTCTCTCATCTTTTTAAGTGGGAGAACTTGCACAATTGGTGGCTGACTAAATACTTTTTTTCCCCACTGTATATATATATAATAAATGTATAACTTATTTATACAAATATTTCTGTTTCAAGTACATGCTGTTCTTTTTAACTTTCTATTAATCAAATAATCCTGAAAAATGGGAAGTGGAGTAAATGGCTGCTGTAAATTCACGATCACAGGAATAAATTACATTTTCAAATATATTCAAGTAGAAAACAGTTGTTTTAAATTGTAATAAAATATTACTTTTTTACTTTATTTTTGATCAAATAAATGCACACGTCTGGGTGGGTGAAAGAAACTTCTTTCAAAAACGTTCTTGCCAAACCCAGACTTGTGAAATATATCTTACTTGAAAATAAATGTCAGATTTTGTTATCAAATACATTGACTTTCATACAGTAAGAGTTCACATACTTTTTGTATTAAAGAATGCAAGACAAATACATATTTATATTTGCTATGTTGTTCTGTTTTTCAGCCTGTGTGATCAGTTTACAATTCTAATCATGATAAAAAAAAATATATTTTCTTTGCTAGACCTCCATAATGCTCAGGGTCTAGCTGTAGACTGGGTCTCCAGAAACCTCTTCTGGACCAGCTATGATACGAATAAGAAGCAGATCAATGTTGCACGCCTAGACGGGTCCTTCAAGAATGCTGTAATCCATGGACTGGACAAGCCTCACTGTTTGGTGCTACATCCTATCCTGGGGTTAGTACAAGTACTCACACATGCGTAATTGCTAGTTCAGGCTTAGCATTAGTGCCTTTCTGTCATTTTAGTCTCTTTAGACTCTTTCGCTCTCAGCTTGTTTAGTAGGCCACATTTGGAGAGGAGCAGATGCCGTGCCAGTATGTTTCTGGCGGAGATCGTAAAGGGTGTAGATGAGAAATGTAGACGTTGCTCATTAGTGTGAGCTATAGGCTGGACAATATGGCTGCCCTCATGTTGCACTTCTCAGTGTGTTGCTGTGTGGCCAATGTGAATCCAATGTGTTTAGTGCCAGTGTGCTAGTTTCTAGACGCACCAGTTTCTAATAAAATCAGCAAGCTTGTGGATGCAGACAATATAAGTCATTCAGCTGGTTTTTCATTTGTTCGGTGTGTTTTGCCCTCTACAGTGTTTTTGATAAATTAGTGTTTATTTCTTCTCTCGCTGGCAGTACATCACAGTGTTTTGAGGCATTCAGCTGACTGAGATATGAAGACACTTTCCTGGCTTTTATTTTTAATTAAAACCAAAATAAAGCATTACAATGCCTTTTTATGTCCAGAATCTTGAATAACAGAACCTCAACAAATGTGGTGCTCTTTGCAAATAAACAAATATTGGTAACTGAAACTAATAAAATAGTTTTTGCTAATTGAAGTAAAGCAGGAATAAAATATAAATATTAGATTTAAAACTTAAACAAAAATGAAAAACTATACTAAACTAAAACTAAAATTAATTAAAGCTATATAGAAATATAAAAAAATATAAAAAACTAATAAGAATTACAAAAAAACTAAATTATTAAAACTTATTTTAAAATTAAAATGAGAACATAAAATTAAAGCTAATAAAAATATTACAAGTTAAAATAAAATAAGTAAATTAAAATATATATATAAACTAATAAGAATGATAGAAGTGCATAAAATTATTAAAACTAACTGAAATTATAAAAGCAAAAGCTAATTCAAAATATGAATAAATATTATAATAGTTATAAATAATTGTAAACATTGTCACAAATAATTTGCAGATATCTTCTTTATGTCAGGACTTAGCTACTGTTGTCTTATTTTTTGCGTATTGTTTACAGGAAGCTCTACTGGCTTGATGGTGACAACATCAGTATGGCCAACATGGACGGCACCAACCACACATTACTGTTCACCAATCAGAAAGGCCCAGTGGGTGAGTGGCCTGTCTTGTATAACTTTTGTTTGCCTAAAGCTAAAAGAAGGCCTTGTGGAGATGATGTTTTACACGCTGACTTCTTCCCATGGCAGGTCTGTCCATAGACTTTGACATGGAGCAGTTGTACTGGATCAGCTCAGGGAACAGCACCATTAACCGCTGTAAGCTGGATGGTTCCGGACTGGAGATCATTGAGGGTGTTAAAGGAAAACTCACCAAAGCTACAGCCCTCGCTATCATGGGTGAGACAGCACCATCAAACTGTTTCCAATGCATCAAAAACTAAAACTTTGTGATGTAACTCACTGAACTGAAGTTTGTCTAACTTAATTGTGACTTGTGAAGTGTTTCTGTTAAGTATTAATGGTGTGAGACTACAGCTCTTAAAAATTCTTCCACATAACTAGATGACAGTGCTTTCCAAAAAACCACAATTGTGATTTTTGTGAACAATGGTCATAGAGTTCACTGCATTGTAAAATCCATTTGAGGTAAGTGACTGACCTCTTGTGTTTTATGTGTAGGAGATAAGTTGTGGTGGGCCGATCAGGGCACAGATCAGATCGGTACATGTGATAAGAGTGATGGAGGCAACTGGAAGGTTCTCCGAAATAATACCTCACCCATGATGCATATGAAGATCTACAATGAGACTGTTCATCAACTAGGTGTCATATTTATATTGATTATGTAACCTTAAAATGCATGTGACTTTGTCCCCATAAATGAATATGCAAGTGAAAAGGAGAAATTACTCTTTATAAAATTACTAATTTTTAAAAGGAAAATGTATTATTTTTCAAATAAAACTATTAATTTCATTAATTACATTTTTTTTATTAAATTAATTCATTTTTTAATTATTCTTATTCTTATTATTATTGGTGTTTTTTTTTTATTGGTGTTACTTCAACTAAATATTCAATTTAAAGAATACCCAATTAAATGTTAATATAGATCACATAATCAAAAAGGAATTTCTGGATTGTCAGATGGCAAGACAGATTAAATAATTGTTATAATAGAGGATAATTTTAATTAGCACTTAAAATATAATGTAATTTATATTGATTAGTGACTTTTTCCCTTTAAATTCATTTGGATTTCTTGAAATTCTTCTTTATAAATTGCAGGTTTTAAAATCAACAACTATTATTATTATTTCATTTCAATTAAATGTGAAAATAGTTGGCATAATCAAAGGGGAATTCCTGGGTTGTCAGATGACAAGACAAATTACATATTAATATTATAATAGGTCTTATTTCGGTTAATGCTTAAAATGAACACAACTATAAATAATTCAAAAATAATGCGAACTATTAACCAAAGATGATACCATTTGGATGTGTCTGATATCTACTATAGGTACCAACCTCTGCAGTAAGAACAATGGCGACTGCTCTCAGCTTTGCTTGCCAACTTCACCAACTACAAGAGCCTGCATGTGTACGGCTGGATATAGTCTGAAGAGTGGCCAACAGTCCTGTGAAGGCAAGATCTCATACATACATCACTAATGTACAACATTTGCTTTCACATGACCACATTGTAACATTGTGTTTATGGCACTTCTGTATAAAGGCATGGGCTCGTTTTTGCTCTACTCTGTGCACGAGGGCATCCGTGGCATCCCTCTGGACCCGTCAGATAAATCTGATGCCCTGGTACCTGTGTCAGGCACCTCTCTTGCTGTGGGCATTGACTTCCATGCTGGTGAGTATTAGGGCTGTGCAATTTGGGGTAAAATATCAAATTGCGATTTAATTTGCGATTTTAAATTTGCAAAGTCAAGCTTCAGCTCAATATTGCCAATAATGTGCAGCACAGTATGGGTATCATTACCCTGCTGAAAAATACAATAGAAACTATCACAGAAATTCTTATAGTTTCCATTAAACCATTACAAAATTCCTTTTTGTTTTGGGCATTATTCCAATAGGAATTACTGTTGTTCTATTGGTTGCCATCTGCCAGATTACATCCCACCAATAGAATCCATCAAATAGACATCGTTATAGTTTACATTACGCGCGTGTGCGTCAAGCCTCATCCATACTGCCAGATGCGCTCGTGGAGACTTGCGGTGCGGAGCCGGGTGCGAGTATAAACGAGCATTACGAGACAGGCTGCGTGAGTGCGACAAGCATGAGCGGCTCGTCCGTGACGCGGGATTCGCTGAGAAGCATTCACAGACACAGGCTGTGTGTGCGCTCTTCTGAATTGGGAATAGCGAACATGCATCATAAACTTATTTCAAATTAATCTGTTGGGGAGATAAAATGTGTAAGATAACGTTCACGTACTAACAAAAACATCTAAGAATGTATCTTTTATTCGCCAGTACTGAAAACAGAACCGAGAAGGGTATATGCACTGTGACGCAGCTCTTGTTGTCTGTCATTTCGAAGCTTAAGTTGCATACGGTTTTCTTTAGTTTTAATTTGCCTAACTATCGATCTGACCCAGTAGACGCCATAATACCACTCTGTCTCTCTCCTGCTTTCTGGTTTTAGTTTTTTTTTAATGGTGGGTGTTTACGCAGTTGGCTAGAGCAGTGCTGATTGGGGAGAACGGAGGTGCGCTCACTCTATTGGTTAGTAAGACTGCAACTCAAGGCTGGCAGTCATGCATATGCTCTGGAACAGAGTAATATCGCATCCATATCGCAGAACGTCTCAAATCGCGATTAATCGCACAGCCCTAGTGAGTATGCAAATATCAGTCTGAAAATTGCTCTGAATGCAACTAACTTGAGGTGTTTTGTGCTTCTTTTACCCTGTAGAGAATGACACCATCTACTGGGTTGACATGGGCCTTAGCACTATTAGCCGAGCCAAGAGAGACCAGACCTGGAGGGAGGACATAGTGACCAATGGCATTGGACGTGTGGAAGGCATCACCGTGGACTGGATTGCAGGTGTGCAAATGTGCGCAAACACAAATTAAAAGCGCATTATATATTAATGCATCTAACACATTGTGTTATTTTGTTTAAATAGGCAACATCTATTGGACTGATCAAGGCTTTGATGTGATTGAGGTGGCCAGACTCAACGGCTCCTTCCGCTATGTGGTCATCTCTCAGGGTCTGGACAAACCTCGTGCCATTGCTGTACATCCAGAGAAAGGGTGAGGGAATATGTCTGTGTTTTAAGTGAAGATGGGGAATGTGTGCCTATGAACATGAGAAAACAGTGTATGATCTCATGATCTTAGACTCAAGTATTTGTGTGTACAGGTATCTGTTCTGGACGGAGTGGGGTCAGTATCCGCGTATTGAAAGATCTCGTTTGGATGGTTCTGAAAGAGTAGTTCTTGTCAATGTCAGCATCAGCTGGCCCAATGGCATCTCCATTGATTACAAGGTTTGTACATAAACACACTGTGCCTCTTTTGCAGAACAAGTTTATTTTGGGTTCTGGTACCAGATTTAATTGCTAATCAACTTTTAGAAGATGATTAGTTATTATTATTAAGATTTTTTTAATGCTATTTTTTCTATAAAATATATAAAAATATATCATGTTTTCCACAAAAATATTAAGCAGCTGTTTCAACAGTTTCTTGAGCATCAAATCAACATATTAGAACAATTTCTGATGGATCATGTGACACGGAAGACTGAAGTAATGGCTGCTGAAAATTCAGCTTTGCCATCACGGGAATAAATTACATTTGAAAATATTTTGGCGTAAACAGTTCTTTTAAACTGTAATAATAATATTTCACAATGGTACTTTTTTAAATGTATTTTTGAACAATTAAAAAAGAAAAATCTTAGCAACCCCAAACTATTGGATGGTAGTGTTTATTTAATTTAATTTGTATTTTAATTACATAAAAATATATTCTAGCAGTGAAACCACAACAGTATGGTAAGTGTTATGTAACTAATGTTGTACAATGTGTAGGAGAGCCTGCTATATTGGTGTGATGCACGTACAGACAAAATTGAGCGCATAAATCTGGAGACTGGAGAAAACCGTGAGCTGGTGCTGTCTAGTAACAACATGGACATGTTTGCTGTTTCTGTGTTTGAGGACTACATCTACTGGAGTGACAGGTGCCAACACATTATTCCTTGACTATTGCTTATTATTACACCTTTTTAACTGGCCCCTTTTATTCATATTAATTTATGTTCTCAAAGGTTTTTATATCTTGCTATTGCAGTGGATTTTACAGGTAATGAGCTTTTTATCTTCTCCTGTTTCCAATAGGACGCATGCCAATGGCTCCATCAAGAGAGGAAACAAGGACAATGCCACAGACATGGTGTATCTGAGAACAGGCATTGGTGTACAGCTCAAAGACATTAAAGTCTTCAACCGTGCAAGACAGCAAGGTGTGTATCCTCCTGAAAACTTTTTTTTTTGACTATATAGCAGGGGTTTCCAATCATAAGGACCCTCCAGGGTTTTAGCCAACCAAGAGACCCTAGTATATAAAAAGTTGGATTTTAACAATAGCAACTGTGTTCATTTTAATATCTTAATATTGTTTGCAGGTACCAACATTTGTAAAGTGAACAATGGTGGTTGTGAACAGCTGTGTCTGTACCGGGGTAATGGCAATCGTACCTGCGCCTGTGCCCACGGCATGCTGGCAGAGGACAGCCACAGCTGCAGGGATTACGATGGCTACCTCCTCTACTCGGAGCGCACGATACTAAAGAGCATTCACCTATCGGATGAAACAAACCTCAATGCTCCCATTAAACCCTTTGAAGACCCAGAGCACATGAAGAATGTCATCGCCCTTACCTTTGACTACAGGGGTGGCGGTGGAAAGGGAGCCAACCGGATCTTCTACAGCGACATTCACTTTGGTAACATTCAGCATATCAGCGATGATGGCTCTGACCGCAAGACCATAGTGGAGAGTAAGTGCCCAATCTTTTCATTCATTTTTTTTATTGCTCTGTTTTGCCCTATTTTAACGCTCTAAGTGCATGGTCTAAAGCGCACGGCGCAGGTGCACTCAGGGCATGTCCGAATCCACTTTTGCTAGTTTAATGACGGGAAAACGGTCGACGCGCCCGGGCGCATGGTCTAAACGGGTTGTCCCTATTCACTTAATGAGTAATGGGTGTGTTCTGCGCGTAAGGTGCAATAAACCAATCAGAGTCTCATCTCCCATCCCCTTTAAAAGCTAGTTTCGCTCGCGCCATGGTGGTTTCGCTATTTACATGGCGGAATGTAATTTTTTTTTTTTTTTTATGTTTTTGTGCTGCTGCGTGTCCCTGTGTGTTCTAATAATAAGTAAATATTAAAATAAGTAAAGTGTACGTGCGTTGTGCTCCCGCATATAGGCGCATATTACTAACGCGCTCTTTAAATAACAAAGAAAAAATATTGCACCAGACTTTAGACCAGGTTTGAGTTGGTCTATGGCGCAGTCTATTTTCAGTTCCTCAAAATAGCATTGCACCAACAATGCGCCTGAACACACCTCTTTTTTAGACCAGCACACGCCCATGGGCGCAAATGCATTTGCTATTTAAACAACGCGGCGCAGTACGGGAAAATGAGAACTGCATCGGGCTGAAACTATCAAAAACGCTTTTTGCATTGCGCCCGGGTGTATGATAGGGCCCCTAAGAGTGAGAAATTATAATGAAACCAAGTACTTGAAAAAATAAATGCTATTTTAATTTGGAAAATACAGTCTTTATTCAGCAACAATGCATTTGATCAGAAGTGACCGTGACTTACACTGTTATAAAAGAGTTCTATTTCAAATATATGCTGTTCTTTTGAACTTTCTATTCGTCAAAAATCCCTGAAAATAGTTTCATGGTTTCCACAAAAATATTAAGCAGCACAACTGTTTTCAACATTGATATGTTTCTTGAGCAGCAAATCAACATATTCAAATGTTTTCTGAATGATCATGTGACATTGAAAACCTGGAATAATGCTGAAAATTGAGCTTTGCCATCTCAGGAGTAAATTACCTTTTAAAATGTAAAATGTACATTTTAGTGAACTTTTTTTTTATTTTATTTTTTTAAATGTCATTCATTTTAGATGGTTAGACAGATGCCAGTGGAGGCTGAAAATGTTTATCAGCTCCTATAGTAGCATGAAGTAGTAAGAACACAAGTAACATTTAGTAACAATGCAAGCATTGAAAAAAAAACAATACACCAAAAGCAAAACCCTTCATTCAAAGTTTGTGTTGCTTTTGTTGTAGACAGTTTCTTCCTGATATGCCATATAATGAGTCAGTAAAGAAAGAAATTTCATCAATGGTTTCAAATATATTAAAAGTCTGACATGGACATTTCTAGTCTCTAAAGTACATTTCTTAACAGTATATGATATAGTTTGATGTTCACATAAAGATCTGTTATTACATAATATCATCGAAGTCTTCACTTAGATAATTCAGGCTCTATATCTGGCAGAACAAATCAATGTAGTTCAAACACATTACAGCAGAAACACATTAAAAGCTTCTGCATGGTCCGGGACTTTATCCTCATGGTTGGGGAGGGGTGTCCAGCTCCACAGGGTTAAAGGGCTCCACTATGGCACTTCCTGGACACATAACGCACCTGCAACCTTTGCAGCACACCCGTCCCAATGTCAGCAGCTCTCTACGAAATTTGTTTGACATGAAAGCATAGAGTAGCGGATTGGCTACAGCCGAGGAGCTCGCTAACAGCCGGGCAATGATGGCGAAGTTGAGATGATGTGCGTGTATATTTCTATTATTGGTAGCAATGAGCAAGAACATGAGGATGTAGGATGGCAACCAGCAGATGGTGAAGACTAACACCAACAGGATCGACGTCTTGGTCACCTGGTTCTGGTAGCGCTCCAGTTGCGGCACGGTACCTTGCAGTCGCGTCCTTCGCAGGAAGCTGTAGAGTTTGGTGTACATGACGACGATGATGATCAGAGGGAAAGCAAAGCTGAATAGGAACAGAATGGTACTGTAGACCAACTGGCTGAGGTCTGATAGAAACGCAAAGCAGAGGATGGGCACAGTCCTCAATTGGCGGAAAGCAAACTGAGGTGCTGCAAGAGCCACGGCCGGCACCCACATGAGAATCACAGTAACCCGGAGCCAGCGGCGCATTCGGAAACGATACGTCCAAGTGGGGTGCACCACAATCAGGTAGCGCGTTACCGCTAATGCAGCTAGTGTGAATACGCTCGCCGAGTTACAGGCCACTCCCAGGAAACTGATGACTTTGCATAGGATGCTGCTGAAGGGCCAGTAGCCCAGTGCTATAGCGGCAGTGTGGAAGGGCAGGCAAATGAGCAGCAGTAGATCCGAAGCACTCAAGGCTAAAAGTAACGTATCTGTCCCTTGAAGAGACTGGAGTCCATTTTTCCTCCTCCGTCTGGTCAGGACGTAGATGACCAGCGAGTGTCCCACCAGCCCGATCAGCATGACTATTGCGTCCAGAGTGGGAGCTAAGACCCGTGTTAGTTCCCAGCTCAGACTCCCATAATCATGGCTAATATTCATACTGAACACACTGAAGAGCAATTTACTGAAGTGTGGGATGGCATACGTTCAAACTCCAGATGAAGATCGCCGTCTGCTTCAGGCTAATAATTAGCCCTTTTGAGAGTTAATAACTTCCTCACATGGCAAAGCATCATTGGGGTGTTTACTCCAAGAGATAAAGGCAGTTTCTGCTGGGGTGGTTGTTAGTGTTTAGCATTAGCATTTAGCAATATATCCTCCTAGGAAGTTGAGAATTAATGTTAACACTTTTTTTCTGGTACGTAGAGGACATTTAAAAAATAAATAAACAAATATAAATTAATTAATTATAAATAAATAAAATATTATATATACACTTTATAATTAAGTTTGTCTCACACAGATTGTGTATGAAAGGTAATACAGCTGGGTCACTGCCTAGTCAGTTATCATTAGTCTTCATAATTTAACATTTAGTAATATAGGACAAATCAAGTGAGCTTTTGTAATAACCAATCAAATATCCAGGGACTACAATGCTAATTTCTATCATCAAAATTTTTGAAATCAAATGTTCTTTAAAAAAGTGAGTAAATAGTCAGTATATAATATAATATGATATGATATAAAACAATATAATATAATAGATTCAAGTAGAATCGAGTACAAGTTGGTATATTATATCATTATGAACCTATTGGATTTGTATGCTGGCAACATTTTTCAGCTTTCGAGTCAGCGTTATTTTAATATTATGTATATACTATTTAGTTGTTATTCATATTTTGAATTAGCTTTTGTTTTTATATTTTTGCTTTTTATTTTATATTAATTTTAGTAAATTTACTTTTTAATTGGACCTTTATTTCAGATTTAGTAATTTTGTACTTCAACTCAAATTTATTTTATTTCAGCTAGTTGTCAAAGCAACATTTAGCAAAATGAGTAATTTATTTCAGGTTTATTTTAATTAACAGACATTATTTAAATTAACAAACAATGTGTCTTAATTTTAGTTAATAACAACAAGGTTTCGAATGCAGCCAAAGACTTCCAGTATTACCATAAACATTTATGTTTCATCATTTGTAATGTGAAAACAGTTCCTTTCACATGTGATCACTATTAAATTTCATCTCGCATTTGAAATTATGGAAGGTGCTTACCTTACGGCCATCCATGATTGCTGTTTGCTTGGATTGATTGAGTGAAACCAGGCAACCCTCCAAAACGTGATTCCCTGCATCTGTCAATGGCCGTTACATTACGAACTGTCGATTCTACTTGAATCTAAGTGCCCAATGCAACTTTCCTCTTATGATCAATTAAATGACTCTTCAGATTCATTCCAAGTCCTTTAGCTTGTCTGTTCCAGGACTTTGTCCTTCTGCTGCAAGGAAAGCAAGACGACTCTCCTCGGGTCTGTCCTAATGTGAGATTTCTCTCGCAGAGGTGGAGAAGTAGTAGGAGGAATGACTAACACCAAACACCATAACGATCCTCCTGACCTCCAAGTTCAAAGTACAATGGGTGGTTGTTCAGGTATCATCATCTAATACATCGATTGTCAGGTTTACTGGCCTTTTCCTAGAACAACGTTGTTTCTGTGATGACGTCTCATCTGTTGGCTGTGGCTATTATGCAAGTATATTTAAGCCTTTGGCCTAAAAACTGATGTGTTTTACAGGATCATTATTGGTTTTTAGCAAAAGTAAACCGCTTGGTTGAGTGTCCTTCCTGTTTTATGGTGGAGCAATCGCTGTCGTAAAACAGCCATTGGTGTGATGCAGATAGATGCAGCGAAGGCCCTCGTGGGCTCATACATTTTGTGGAGGGCGACTATTATTCAGTGTGACTTCGACTCATTGGGACTCTTTCGACGGTGCTGATTGCTCCACATTGCTTCTCACCCCAGCGTTGTGTCTGAGACTCTTCCAGCAGTCCTCTCTTTGTGAAAGAACTAGTCACCGTGGTTAAAGAGATTCACAGAGGGAGGGGTCTTGTATGCACAGGCACCCATCCATGAAATGACCGGATGACACTAAGCCACTAAACACACACATGCACCAGCAACAACGGCTATCTCACAGCACGCTGAAACCAACATGCACACGTATCATGGGATTAAACTGTTCACTGGGACAGGATAAGGAGTTTAAAAAGAGATGTTTTGGACTTGCCCTGTGTTAATCATAGAATTGGTTTACTCTATGAAGCTTAGATGACATTAATCCAGTTTGAAGTTGTTGCCATCCTTTCCAAGAAGTTCAGATGCCTCGTTTTTCGTTTCATTTTTAGCTATAGTGTGCAGTAGAGTTAGTTTGTTCAAAATAAATACAGTGTGTCTGTGCACAGAATTATAATGAAGAAAAACAGATTGGATGCAGTAGAGTTGTTCTTGGATCAGAAACAAGCAGTCAGAGCAGGATTCTCTATATACTTACTCAGTTTAAGAGCATTTTTCTTCTTTTCATTTGAACAGGTGTAGGATCAATTGAAGGTTTGGCTTATCACCGGGGTTGGGACACACTTTACTGGACCAGCTACACCACCTCCACCATTACACGGCACACTGTGGACCAGAGTCGCACTGGAGCTTTTGACAGAGACACTGTGGTCACTATGTCCGGGGATGACCACCCCAGAGCCTTTGTTCTGGATGAATGCCAAGAGTATGAACATTGTATATCAGATTTGCCATGATGCAATGCTGTGTTTTGATTATTTTCCTGGGCCTACAATCCCAAGAGTTTGAATCATATTCAGTATGAACTCCTACCCTAACAAATACCGAAAACATTTTTATATATAATTTTTTTTAACAATTTTATTTAAAAACCTATATCACAAATCTTAATTTTAGCTTTAACTGCCAAAGTGATGTTCTTATAATTAATGATTATGATAATTAATTCATAATCTTATAAAACAAATCCCCAAAATAGGCATTTTTGTGATGCTCACATAATTCATTGTAATAATTGATTTATAATTTTATTTAATTTATTTTTTGCAATTTATTTTGTTTTATTTAAAAATATATAATTATTGAATACTTCAATAATCTATTTATTTAATAATATTAAATAAAGATATTTAATATTATTATTAAATTATTCATATTAAATTACTCTGTTGTGTACTTTGGGCTTTTTTTTTTAATCTTGTGTTGCTTTTGTTGTAAGTAGACCTCACATGTCAGTTTCTGTTTCAATTATTCCATTTTGGGTGCTATTTCTTTCAGCTTGATGTTCTGGACTAACTGGAATGAACAGACTCCAAGTATCATGCGAGCGTCTCTTTCAGGAGCGAATGTCCTTGTGATCATCGGCAGTAACATCCGCACCCCGAACGGCCTGGCCATCGACCACCGTGCTGAGAAAATCTATTTCTCAGATGCCACATTTGACAAGATTGAGCGATGCGAGTATGATGGCAGTCGACGCTTCGTGAGTTCCTCTCTATTTATGTCTTACTTTTTCTGTTTGTTCATGGGAAAGGAAGAGTTCTTGACTGTTGCGTGGTAGATCATGACTCTAAAAGCGCAAAGTTCATGAGCTTGATTCTTAGAGTACACACACTACTGACATCTTGTACACCTTGAATTTCTTTGCAAAATGAATGAATGTAAATCGTACCTGTGATTAGGTGGTGCTAAAGAACGAGCCAGTGCATCCTTTCGGTTTGGCGGTGTATGGTGACTATATCTTCTGGACAGACTGGGTGCGCAGAGCTGTGCTCAGAGCTAATAAATACGGCACAGATATGAAAGTCCTACGTGCCGACATTCCTCAACAGCCAATGGGCATCATTGCTGTGGCCAAAGACACCAATAGCTGTAAGTTTTGTACTGAAAACTGACTTATCCATGTGTTATAAGAAAAGAGTTATGGTTTAAATATTTTTTCAGCATGCCAATATTAGAAGTAGTATTATTTGCACAAGGTTATTATAGTCTACAGAAGCTAGAACCATAAAATATTGTATTACCTAAATGTTATCTGAAAATAAAATAAGATATATTTGATTTCAGCTAGTTGACAAGGCAACATTTTTCATTTTTAAGGTATTAAAATAACTAAATTTAAACTCAAATAAAGTAAAAAATACGTATTTCACAACAAAAACGAATAAAAATGTCAAAATAGTAAAACTTTGAAATTAAAATGAAAACAGAAAATGAAATTTCTATTACATTTAAATTCTAACTTAAAAAACTATGATAGTATCTCAGTGATACTAAAGTAACACTGCTCTGAAATGGCTTAAAAGGGTAAATATTAATCTATTTATTTATTTATATACTTATTCATTTACACTAGCACACAAAATTGATAAAACTGACACAATTGATTTTTAACTAATTATGAAAATGAATGGAACGGAGGATGATTTTATGTATTACACTGCCCCAAAATTCATTTGAAATTGGTCATTTGTGTCTGTAGGTGAATTTTCTCCATGTCTCATCAATAATGGAGGCTGTCAGGACCTGTGTCTGCTCACTTCAGAAGGACGAGTCAACTGCAGCTGCCGTGGAGAGCGCAAACTACTGGGAGACAACACCTGTGTTGGTGAGAGAGACGAACAGGAAGCTAGTGTCTAAAGTATAAGCCTGTCCTGTTCTGAGCATGCTCCATTAGTTTCCTCTGAAAAGTGCAGCATAAAATTAAAGCATATCTCTCTGTCTCCCAGCGGAGAACACAACCTGCAACAGCGTGGATGAGTTTGAATGTGGAAACGGCGACTGTATCGAGTACAGCCTGACTTGTGACAGTCTCGGCCACTGCAAGGACAAGTCTGATGAGAAGCAGTCCTACTGCGGTAAGCATGACACTGCTTCTCATTCATTGCTTTGTAGTTTTCAGAAGCATTTCCAAATTAGAAAGCTTGATATTTGAAGTTTTACATATTTTGAACTTAAAATAAAAGCATTTTGTAAAACATATTTAATTCCTGCAATGGCAAAGCTGAATTTCTCCATCTTTTTTTTTTTTTTCAAGCGAACCGCATGTGTAAGAAGGGCTACCGGCGCTGCATTAATGGACGATGTATCAAACACAGCTCTTGGTGTGACGGCACTGATGACTGTGGAGACGGTTCAGATGAGCTGCCATGCAACAGTAAGCAAGGGGGAGTGTGATTGTCTGAAATAAATGGAGATTAAGGAAAATACAAACCTGAAATTCTTTTTTTTGAGTGGTTGACTAGAAAAAGTGCAGCTGTAATAGTTCCTCACTGTATCCATCTCTGTTTACTTCAGTGACTCTGTGCAGTGCTGCTGAGTTCCAGTGCAAAGACGGTTCCTGCATCACTAACTCTAGTCGCTGTAATCAGGTGGTGGACTGTGAGGACGCCAGTGATGAGATGAACTGCAGTAAGTATTAATCTGGTCTAGTAACCAAAACAAAAGGTTGCAGGTTTTAACATATTTACATATTCTCTCGAACGGATACAATCTTTCGGTACATTCTCTTTCAGGCCCCACTGACTGCTCCAGTTACTATCTGCTTGGAGTGAAGGGCGAGACCTTTGAGCAGTGTGAGTTCACTACACTCTGCTACGCCCCCTCCTGGCGCTGTGATGGCTCCAATGACTGCGGAGACTTCTCCGATGAAAGAAACTGTCCCGGTCAGACTCTTCACACATCAGCATGCACTGACACACCCCCTCATTCTCAGAGCAAATATAATATGTGTGATATTGCATAATGAAATTGACCTTTCACTTTCTTTCCCACAGAGAAAAGGAAGTATAATTGTCCACTGTTTAGCTGATCTTACTAGGCATGATTATATGGTTGGTTGCATATTATTATTTACATTATGCATCGTTTTATCCTCATATCTGTGACCGTGTAAGACAACTGAGAACCTCTATGCTATTTAAAGGGATAGTTCAACCAAAAAATTTAAATTGTCATCATTTGCTTACGTCAAGTTTTTCCAAACCTGTATGAGTTTTTTTTTCTTCTGTTTAGCACAAATGAATAATTTTGGTAACCAAACAGTTGATAGTAGCCATTTGAAAAAATTCTATGGAAGTCAGTGGCTACCATCAACTGTTTGCTTACCAACATTCAATTTTTGTCTTTATATTAGCCTTGATGAATCTCAGTGTCAATCTAGTTAAGGCTGGATGATAGAATGTGTAAGTGACACTGAGTTTATGTATCTCTTTCAGAGACGAAGACTTGCAGTCCAGAGGCATTCCAGTGTCCTGGCTCTCACATGTGTATTTCTCAACGCTGGAAGTGTGACGGGGACAAGGACTGTCCTGATGGTGCAGATGAGGGCATTAAGGCTGGTTGTGGTGAGTTGCAAGAGGAATTGCTTATTTTGTGCCATGGAAATCCTTGGAAGAAACTGTTGCAACTATTTCTGCCTAGTTTCTTTATTTAATCACTCTTTTTATTTCTTACTATTTTTTTTGCATGTGTTTCTCTCTCTCTCTCTCTCTCTCTCTCAAGTGTTCAATAAGACCTGTGATGACTCAGAGTTCCAGTGTCAGAATTATCAGTGTATTCCCAAAAACTTCATGTGTGATCATGACATTGACTGCCGCGATGGCTCTGATGAATCGCCCGAGTGTGGTAAGCATGTGGTGTCCATTTTATTGTTGCATCTTTTAGTGTTATTTATTATTATTAGTCACACAGACCCACACAGTGAAGCATACATTAAGTCAGATGTTGTCTTTCCTGTCATAATGTAGAATATCCCACATGCGGGCCGAATGATTTCCGCTGTGCTAATGGCCAGTGCCTGAAGCAGAAGAACTGGGAGTGTGATGGAGAGTTTGACTGTAGAGACCAATCAGATGAAGCTCCCAAAAACCCACTTTGCACAGACTCAGGTGAGTACAGTAACCTTGAAGGGCAAGGTGAAAAAAAAACTCTTCTAAAGGTTGTTACCACATTATTATTATTTCTTCTGGTTGTTACAAAAAAAAAAAAGTAATATATTTTTTGTAAGTGCCACATATTGGCCGCATCGGCATGGATGGCACAGATCGCCACATCATCATTCAAGATAAGATCACATGGCCGAACGGCTTGACGCTAGATTTTATTAATGACCGCATCTACTGGGCAGACGCTCGTGAAGACTACATTGCTTTTTCCAGCCTGGATGGATCCAACAGACACATTGGTGAATGCAAACACACACACACACACACACACTGCTTATGAGGTCATTTTTCTTCAGGCAATTAGTTTAGACAAAGGAGTGACCCAGCCTTCATGTCGCCAATAAATGACATCATAGACTGTCTGTATTATGTAATATTACAGTCGATCTATTGTTTTTGAGACTGGTATGTGCAAAAGACACGCAGTGAGGAGGAGGTTTATTTCCATATGAATTCCTAATATTCAGAAAGCTTACGCAAGAACATGCTAGATCTGTCCTAGATTGAAAGGATTCGACTTTGAAACCTCACAGTTTCTTTGTGCTGCTAAAGTCAGGAGATGCCAGGAAATCAATATTATCTTATAAACATAATGTAATAAGATTCATGCAAACTTCTACAACAGTTAATCAAGCAAGTGGACCTGTTTTTTGGTCTATTGGAAGCCAAATATGGGCAAATGTCAAGTTGAAAGATCTTGTCTGCCTTTCTTCGGCTTGACGCTAGATTTTATTAATGACCGCATCTACTGGGCAGACGCTCGTGAAGACTACATTGCTTTTTCCAGCCTGGATGGATCCAACAGACACATTGGTGAATGCAAACACACACACACACACACACACTGCTTATGAGGTCATTTTTCTTCAGGCAATTAGTTTAGACAAAGGAGTGACCCAGCCTTCATGTCGCCAATAAATGACATCATAGACTGTCTGTATTATGTAATATTACAGTCGATCTATTGTTTTTGAGACTGGTATGTGCAAAAGACAGGCAGTGAGGAGGAGGTTTATTTCCATATGAATTCCTAATATTCAGAAAGCTTACGCAAGAACATGCTAGATCTGTCCTAGATTGAAAGGGTTCGACTTTGAAACCTCACAGTTTCTTTGTGCTGCTAAAGTCAGGAGATGCCAGGAAATCAATATTATCTTATAAACATAATGTAATAAGATTCATGCAAACTTCTACAACAGTTAATCAAGCAAGTGGACCTGTTTTTTGGTCTATTGGAAGCCAAACGTTTATTTTGGATGCGATTAATCGTTTGACAGCACTAATATATATATATATATAATTATTTTTAGAATATTTCAGTTTTATAATTAAAATAAAAAGGTAACTAAACAAAAAATGGTTGGCTTGGTTGCATGTGTTTGTATTTATATATATATATATATATATATATATAATAAATATGCACAGCATACACGCATATATTATGTAAACAAAAACGTTTATTTTGGATGTGATTAATCGTTTGACAGCACTAATATATATATATAATTATTTTTAGAATATTTCAGTTGTATAATTAAAATAAAAAGGTAACTAAACAAAAAATGGTTGGCTTGTCAATGAACTGAAATCCGTTTAATATGAAGTACTAAAATTAGTACTTTTCATGTCATGAAAATAGCCTACAAATATTGGTTAATATGTTTGGTCTGTCACTTATTCTTAATTTTGTATGAAGTTGTGTTTTTTTTGTTTTTTTTGCTAATGTAATCAAGGCCATGAAGATTGGAAGATTGATATTAACCAATGATACTATAAACTGCTTTTTATGATCCATTCAAATCTGAAGGATAAAAACAGTTTCACCCTTATTTCAATATTCTGTTTCTTGCTTTATTAAATATGGGTCTTGTGTTCTCTTCCCCACAGTGCTGAATCAAGACATCCCTCATATCTTTGCTATGACTCTATTTGAGGAGTACATCTACTGGACCGACTGGGAGACCAAGTCCATTAACAGAGCTCACAAAACCCTGGGCACCAACAAGACCATGTTGATTAGCACCCTGCACAGACCCATGGACTTACACATCTATCATCCCTCCAGACAACCTGAGGGTGAGAAGATGCACACATGCTGTGTATAGAAATGTTCCTGCGGTGTTTGATGTGCTTTCTGAGCTTTCTCCTCTCTGATGCTCTTGTAATTGCAGTGTCAGGTCACCCGTGTCAGGTGGATAATGGTGGCTGCAGTAACCTGTGTTTGCTCTCACCTGGAGGAGGCTACAAGTGTGCCTGTCCCACCAACTTCTATCTGGCTGCTGATGGAAAACAGTGCTTGTCCAACTGTACAGCCAGTCAGGTGTGTGTTATTTTGCCACAAATAAGCAAACATTTTCTCGAAATGCAGAATGCCAGCACATTTTACTTGTAATATTCATTTTTCTTAATGTGGTTCTTATTTGATTCGCATTTTAAAGTTACTGAAATTGCTAACACATTAACAAGTGTTTCAACATTATATCAGTGTTTATTGTGCTGCCATCAATTTATGATGATTTTAAATAAGAAAAAGAATGTTGTAGTATTTCTTTATTTCTAACTAACTAACTAAATAGATTAACAACACATTAGCAGTTCTAATATATACTTTTTAAAAAAAAATCATTTTTTTTCTTCATTTACAGTATAGCAGCGTTATTATTAACAAAAAAAAACTGAAAAAATGTTTGTTCATTAAAAATAAAACTGAAAATTTTTTTAAAAGATTAAATGAAAAAAGAATTAAAACAAAAATTTGAAATAAGTTACATTTGAAAACGTTTAATTTGAAGTAATAATATTACTAAAACTGGTAATAAAAATTAATAAATATTTATTTGCATTCTAAATATTTATAATATTATAATAGAAGTTTTTTTTTTTATTACAAAAACCCAACAAAATGACTAAAAATGAAAACTGAAAATAGAAAAAAAAAACTTCAACATTTTTATGAACACTATAATAATATATCAATAATATTAAAGTAACACTAAAATAACACTGCGATACAGTAATGACCATTATTATTATTTCTTTTTTTTATTTTGCATTTTGGTAATGAGAAGTAGAGTTAGAAATTGTGTAGTCAGAAGTCAAATGAAAATGTCACCATGCAAAAAAACCTAATTGTCCTAAAAAAGCTTTTTTTTTTTCTTGTGATTTTTGGGGTGCAGTATTACCTTGACATGTTCTTGTCAGAAACAACTCTAGGCTAATTGTCTGTGCTCTCTCTTCTTTCTCTCTGACTGTAGTTTGTCTGCAAGAATGATAAGTGCATTCCCTTCTGGTGGAAGTGTGATACTGAGGATGACTGTGGAGACCGCTCAGATGAACCTGCCGATTGCCGTAAGTATCAGGGCTCTTTATCTGTGAGAGACACCATGGACACTCAAACATACATAACATTCTCATACTCTGTTCTTGGGTTTTAGCCGAGTTTAAATGCAGACCAGGCCAGTTCCAGTGTGGCACAGGTCTCTGCACCAACCCGGCTTACATCTGTGATGGAGACAACGACTGCCAGGACAACTCTGATGAAGCCAACTGTGGTATGATGTCCAAGCAATTGTGTAGGACTGAAATTATCATCTTTAGGACATTTGCTTAATGAACACTCATTTTTGTCCTCGTTCAGACATCCACGTTTGCCTGCCCAGTCAGTTTAAGTGCTCGCATCCTAGCCGCTGTATCCCTGGAATCTTGCGTTGTAACGGTCAGAACAACTGCGGCCAGGGAGAAGATGAAAAGGACTGCCGTAAGTCTAGTCCTATATTTCTCATTAGTTAAAGTTTTTATATTTAAACTATGTATGAGGCTGTTTTCTGATGAGCTGATAGGCTGAGTGTCGTCGTGTTGTCTTGCAGCTGAGGTGACCTGTGCTCCTAACCAGTTCCAGTGTGCCATCACCAAACGCTGTATACCACGAGTCTGGGTGTGCGATAGAGACTACGACTGCGTGGACGAATCCGACGAACCGGCCAACTGCAGTAAGGAAATAAAAAAACAACAATACATTGACTTTTTGTATATATATATATATATATATATATATATATATATATAT
>NW_015506419.1:11188-49270 GCF_001515645.1 Sinocyclocheilus grahami | reverse complement strand
TATGTGTGTGTGTGTGTGTATATGTGTATATATATATATATATATGTATTTATATATTTACAAGTTTATATTCATAGTTATATTCATATTTACATATGATTTATATTAAACATATATTATATATATTTCTTAAATCTATACATGTATGTGTGTGTCTTTATATATACGTATAAATATACACAGTACACACACATTATGTAAACACAAACTTATTTTGAATGCAATTAATCGCAATTAATTGATTTAACAGCACTACTTATGTCTGTTAATAGTTTATTTACCTATTTTTAACTGATTTTATCTTGTTCTTGATACAAAAATAGCCTTAGATTATAATATAGCATAAAATAACCAAATAAATCAAATGATTAATCGACTGACAGTCCTAATTCAAGCTGTTTGTGTTTTCTGCAGCTCAGATGAAGTGCGGTGTGGATGAGTTCCTCTGTAAGGACTCGGGCCGCTGTATCCCGTCCCGTTGGACATGTGATGGAGAGGACGATTGTGGAGATGGCTCAGATGAACCCAAAGAGGAGTGTGGTGCGACAGCCTTTATTTTCTCTATTTATACCTTTTATTAATTAAAAAATGTTGATTTGTCGTGGAAGTGAATACAAATGATTAATTTTATTCTCTTTATTTTGTTTAATTTGAAAAAAGTGAATAATTACATCGTATTTTCTTGAAGTAGATGAGAGAACATGTGAGCCGTACCAATTCCGCTGTAAGAACAACCGCTGCGTGCCGGGCCGCTGGCAATGTGACTATGACAATGACTGTGGCGATAACTCAGATGAGGAGAAGTGCGGTATGTATCTCAACTGACAATGACCATAGCGTTACTGCTTCCTGTTCACACACCTGAGACTGCATGTACGCCAGTTATAGGAGTGAATCTAGTGGTTTATTATTATTTTTGACTATCACGTATGTCTGTGGGAGGCATTGTGGGTATTGTTCCTATGTCATGGCTCACTCACATTGCTCACTGATGCATCTCACATCATGTTGTCTCTATTCTTCATTTCACACTGACCCATTGGCTTGACTCAGAGGTAGGTCTCTCCTCCCTCCAAACCACCTACCTATTCCTGGCTCCCTTTCCTTCTCCTCTCTTCTCATCTCCTCATGATTCCATGCGTGTTTATGACAGAAGTGGCCAATTGCTGCTTCTGCTCCCTGGTGGAGAAATTATATAGTTCATTTTCCTCCTCGAAATTAAATAGTGAAGCTTCTAGCAGTGAACATTTCTGTTTATACGCTCAGATCTTGAAACTTGAATAAAGTTTGATTTGGGTTTGTTTTGTTAACTGTGGTTTTGTTGTCTTTAAAATGAAAGTGTTTATAATGATTCTGAACTAATTTGTAGGATTCCCATGGTCATCATCGTACTGTGTGATTGACAGGAGATCTGACCAATCAGAACACCAAATCTCCGACAGGAGAGTCCAGTGCATCTAGGACGTATTCACAGGGCTTTACGGTTTCCACATTTTATGTTACAGCTTCATTCCAAAATGGATTAAATTAATAATTTTACCCAATTCTACAAACCATACCCCATAATGACAATGTGAAAGCTTTTTTTAAATCTTTGCATATATATATATATATATATATATATATATATATAAAAAAAATCATTTCTTTTGAAAATTGATCATCATTATGTGGGAACCCTGAATGTGTTGGTAATTTTTCTCGCTCTCTAAGCTGACCTATAGACCTTGTCTTGAAATGTGTCCCTTTCTTTCCTCCTGTTTTCCTTGTAGTTGTTGTGCTGTCTGTTTTTTTTTTCTTCAATATTAACATTTATGTCTCTCTCTCTCACCCTACCAGTGCCACGTCAGTGCTCTGAAAGTGAGTTTGCCTGCACTAACGGCCGTTGTATTGCTGGGAGGTGGAAGTGTGATGGAGATCATGACTGTTCAGATGGATCTGATGAGGTACTGCAGTTCACTGGCCTGCTTCACCATCTCATATAAATTGGGTATAGCCAGTCTATAAACTGCAATTATCAAGGGACCATTTATTCAGTGCTTAAATGCAATGTTCCTCCATTTTCCCTGAAATGAATTTCCTAGCGAACCAAATTATTCTTCCTGAATTATATGGAAAACTTTGTCATTAGTTTGAACACACTTCACACATTTTTATTTCTCATGATTTAAAAAACCTTTTGTAGACGAAAATAAATTCTGCATATTAATTTCTTTACAAAGGTAAGCATTTCAAAGGAATGGTTCACCCAAAAATTAACATTTGCTGAAAATGTACACACCTTCAGGCCAAGATGTAAATGACTTTGTTTCTTCATCAGAACAGATTTGGAGAAATTTACATTTTACATCACATTGCTCACCAATCTACATTGCTCACCAATTTTCTAATTTCAATAGAAAAGACCATCTTCAGTGAATGGGTGCCGTCAGAATGAGAGTGCAAACAGCTGAATTTATATTTAAGACAATTGTAGTTGTTGCTTCCAACTAAAATATGAGCTAAGAAATATAAATGTAGTTTAGGTTTCTTTAGCTGGTTGGTTTTTGTGGTTATTACATATAGTAAGTCCATTTGTGGCACTCAGCACTTAATTGTAATATTACATATTAAACTCAGTACATATATTATTGTGTCTCTCAGCATGGCTGTGATCTGAAGTGTGAGGAGGATCAATTCCAGTGTAAGAATGGTCACTGTATCCCACTTCGCTGGCACTGTGACGCTGATGCTGACTGTATTGATGGCAGTGATGAAGCGAGTTGTGATATTTCTGGTGAGTATGCATGTCTGCTTCTTTCTGAAATGGGCTTATTTATGTGTCAAATGTCCTTTTTAAAATACAATCGCAAGTATCTCACTTTTTTATTGCTCTCTTTCAGTGGCACGGCACTGCCCCAATGATGAGTTCCAGTGTAATAACACTCTGTGTAAGCCGCTGTCCTGGAAGTGTGACGGGGAGGATGACTGTGGAGATAACTCCGATGAGAACCCTGAGGAATGCAGTAAGAACTCACACACACAGTTGAATTGTAATAAAAATGATCAGCGTCCATGACAAATATTTACAATTCATTTGCAATGTTTTGTTGGTGATGAATAGAAAAATAACATTAATCCATGGCAAGCTCAAACTGTAAATTTCTTCCTTTCTATAATTCAGGAAACTTCCAGTGCCCACCCACTAGAAATTTCCGTTGTCGGAATAATCGCGTATGTCTCAGGAGTGGCAAGCGCTGTGATGGTGTGGACAACTGCGGAGACAATTCAGATGAGACCAACTGTGGTGAGTCTTCTGCTCTGACGTGCCTCGATGATTTTATATCAGACTCACTGAGTGTTTTCATGACCTGTGCGACATGGTTCATGTTTATATAGGAGACCACACATCCACATGCGATAAAGACCAGTTCAAGTGCAGCAATGGCAAATGCATCAGTGCCAACCTGCGGTGCAACTTCTTTAATGACTGTGAAGATTACGGATCAGATGAGATTGGCTGCAAGACAGGTAAGATGCTGCCATCTATATGGAATCCCACATCTACATTTAATAGTTTCTCATAATGCCAGTGTCCATCTTTGTGGATAAAATCCGCTTTGATTTTATAGTTTGATATTTAGAAAGGGCTCTTAAATCCTGATTGAATTGACTTCATGTGTCTGTCTGTGTGTTTGTAGACACCATGCTGAATGACTGTAAGAGTAACAAATCTCTATGTGGAGATGGTGATGAGGCTCACTGCATTTCCAACGGCACAGACACATTCTGCTCCTGCAAACAGGGTTTCCAGAACGTTGGACACAACACCTGTGAAGGTACTTAGTCTGCAATCTTAAAAAGGCTTACGACTTTCTTTTTATGTCAGTGAAGGTTATCACCACCTGCAAATCAGCATTTGATAAATTGTTGTGTTCTCTTTTTAGATAAGAATGAGTGCAAGCAGTTTGGTATGTGTTCTCACATATGTAACAACACCAAAGGCTCCTACAAGTGCAGCTGCCACAAATACTTCACCAGGATTAACAACACATGCAAGGCTGACAGTATGTGCTGATTTTATTCTTTAAATCACTTTGCCTTAAGAGTTGTGCATGCTCTCCAATGGATTCACCTATGGAAAACATTTTTGCGTGTATCTGCAGGTCAAAACATTAGTAAACAGGTCCTCTACATTGCGGATGATAACGAGATCCGCAGTCTAAATCTTGATATGCGCAAGTGGGTTTATGAGCAGACATTCCAGGGCGACGCCAACGTGCGCATCGATGCCATGGACTTGCACGTCAAGACCAACCGCATTTTCTGGACCAATTGGCACACGTCTGGCATTTCCTGCTTCCAGCTGCCATCTCCATCCTCACCGTCAGGTCCTATGTCTAACTCTCACCGCAACACGAGGCAGAGCGAGGGCAGTGTCACCAACCTCGATGTAAGTCAAGACATTCTGTGTTCATTATTAAGCTTCATGCTTTGCAATACCTTTTCTGAATTTTCCCTGTCTCCTCTTTAGATTCCAGGTTTGAAGATGCCACGTGGAATCGCGGTAGACTGGGTGGCTGGTAACCTCTACTGGACCGATTCGGGACGTGATGTGATCGAGGTTGCTCAGATTTCAGGCCAGCACAGGAAGACACTGATTTCTGGCATGATTGATGAGCCTTATGCCATTGTAGTGGATCCTCAGAGAGGGTAAGAAGCATATACTGTACTGTATGTTTTCTTAATTCTACAGTAGAATCAATCGCTTCAAATAGATCATTTTTGTTTCATATATCAGAACCATGTACTGGACTGATTGGGGGAATCATCCAAAGATTGAGACGGCAGCCATGGATGGGACACTCAGACAAACCCTGGTCCATGAGAACATCCAATGGCCTACAGGTCTTACCAGCGTAATGCTGCTTTTAACCATCTGTATCCATGAAATTAGTTCACTGTCTTCAAATCAAATCTATGTGTTAATGCATACATCTTCTCTAAAACAGGTCTTGCAGTGGACTACTTCAATGAGCGTCTGTACTGGGCAGATGTCAAGCTCTCTATGATTGGCAGTGTGCGTTTGGATGGCTCTGACCCTGTAGTGGCTGTATCCAACATCAAAAACAGTTCAGTAATGCTATTATGCTCTGGGATTAAAGCTTATCCTTGACTGTATCTGCTAACATGTATATTTAGCTACAATATAATATACACTACCATTCAAATGTTTGTTTGTTTTTATTACTCACAAAGGCTACCATTTATATGGTTAAAGAAACTGTACAAAACAGTAATATTTTAAACATTAATCAGCTTCTCTTAATTTCTTACAGACCTCCTCCACCCCTTCAGCATTGATATCTTTGAGGATTACATTTATGGTGTTACCTACACCAATAACTTTGTCTTCCGGGTTAACAAGTTTGGCAAAGGTCAGGCGGAGAATCTGACCACTGGCATCAACCACGCAACTGACATAGTCCTATATCACCGCTACAAACAGCCTGAGAGTGAGTTTCTGTGTGAAAGTGTTTGTGGTTTGGACACATTTTTTAGGGTCTGACTGCGAATATGAGTGTGTGTTTTTTCTGCTATCTAAAATGTGTATTTTTTTTACAGTGACTAACCCATGTGATAGGAAGAAGTGTGAATGGTTGTGTTTACTCAGTCCCAGTGGGCCAGTGTGCACCTGCCCTAATGACCACATCCCTGACAACGGTACCTGTACAGAGGTGCCACCAGCGACCCAGTCCCCCTTCAGTAAGAACCTCCTTTCACACTATATCCTAATTCATATTATGCAACAGCCAGAACAATGCTGAAGCTACTTATTACACTGAAATATAGGGAAAAAAACATTTTGAGCTTGATTGAATGCATTTATCATATTAAATAAAATATTTTTTCTGATACTTCATGAGCATAAATTAATTTCTTAGGCATTTCTCAACATTATTAAATTATAAAACTTGATATGTTCATTCAGACAGTCATCTTTAACATTTTTCCTTTAGCTCCTACATGTAATGTTCAGTGCCAGAATGGTGGCAGCTGTTTCCTCAACGCATGGAACCAGCCCAAATGTCGCTGCCCCACCAGTTACAGTGGACAACGCTGTGAAATCAACCAGTGCAGAGACTACTGTCAGAACGGAGGAACCTGCTCCCCGTCACGCACAGGTACACACACTCACAGACACGTTGTGCCGTTGTGGCCAGGGTTCTGCACATTTATCTTTATAGCTACATCAGCAACACTTTCTGTTTCGTCTCTTCAGGTGCTCCTACCTGCCGCTGTCAGACTAGCTTCACTGGCCCCAAATGTAACCTTCATGTTTGCAACAACTACTGCCAGAATGGGGGCAACTGCACTGTCAACCAGGGCAACCAGCCAACCTGCCATTGTCCAAAGGGCTTCTTGGGTGACCAGTGCCAGTACAGTGAGTTTAACTACTTGTCACCTTAAAGAGGGTTCAGTCTTTTCTAAAATCTCCATTGTCTTAATGTTTTTTTATTAGGTGTTTGCATCCAAACAGAAGTCTTACTAAGAAATGAAGCAAAGTCAAATATGTACTGGGAATCAATCTGTGCAGGTCATTGTGAGGACTTCTGTAAGAATGGAGGTACTTGTATGGAGATGATGGACGGCACTAAACATTGCCAGTGTTCTGAGTCGTACTTTGGTCCGCAATGTGAGCTGAACAAGTGTGAATACTGTGGCACGGGCAAGTGTGAAGTGCTAGGCAGTGGGATAACATGCAAGTATGTACCAGCATATTCAACTCACTGGGCTTTCATAGTCTTCCAACATTAAGCCTTAGCTTGTTTGAAATAAGGAGTCGTATAAATATGGATCAGTTGTGTGCTATTTATGTGGGTGCTATGATAATTTATGTTCTTCTGTGTAGATGCGCTAATGACATCCAGGGGCCTACGTGCTACACCTGTGATGACTTCTGCATTGAGGGCCAGTGTTCTGTAGACCCTCATACTATGCTGCCACAGTGCAGGTAAAGTGGACAGAGCTGTATAAAAGAAATTGCTTTTATGTTCTTGCAAATGTTTTGTTGGTAAAAAGAAAAAACACCAACATATAAAATCCACATAAAATGCACAATTAAACTGCAAATAGAATATAGAAAATAGAAAACAAAAATAGGCCTAATACTGAACCTTGTGGTACCCCAGATAAAAGATAATCTGTAAATAAATTGAATTCTGAATTCTGTACTTGAGATAGCTGACAAACTTGTCTATAGCATGATCTTAAAAACCTATAATAACATGATTCTGTATAAGGATTGCCAGTAATGTAAAGTGTGTGTGTGTGTGTGTGTGTGTGTGTGTGTTATGTAGGTGTCACACAGGCTGGTCAGGTTTCCGCTGTGAGCTCAATGTCGCCCCTGTTCAAAACTCAGACTCTGGAAGTAAGTGCCAGCATTTCTTTACATCTCATTTAGTTTGGCAAGGTAAACAAAAAGAAGCTTTGCATTGGAAAAGTTTTTTTTGTATGCCTGTTGCTATGAAGAAATCTGTGCAATAGTATAATAATGATGCATGTTTCTTCTTTGTGTAGGTACTCCATCAGTCGTCATCCCAGTGGTGTTACTGCTCTTACTTGCACTGTTAGTGGTTGGTGCCATCTTGTGGTACAAGAAGAGAATGCGTGGGTAAGTACATATAACAATTTCAGTGTGCACAAAGGAACTCAGAGGCTATAGTTTTAGCCAAAATTATTTTGTGTAATGATCAGACTTTTTTCCTGTCGTCGTCTTCATTTTGCTGTAGAGCAGGGATCTTTGACTTTTTCAGTTCGAGGGCCTTAGTTTTGGTGATAGACCTTATATAATAATTACATGATTATATATTATACTATATTTGTTTGGCTGAAGGAAATAATTGTACATAATTATTTTGTATAATTGTACATAATTATTTTGTATGATAAGGGTATGATTATATTATACATTTTTAAATATTTGTTTGGTTAAAGGAAATATTTTACATGTAATTATATAATTGTTTTTTATTATTTTATAATTGTAATTCTACATTGATTTTAATTATCATGTTATAAAACAGATTTTTGTTGAATACATATTAAGGCCGGGATTTAGTCTAAATTTAGTCTAAAGTTGGTGAGCCCGATTCAACATGTTGAATCAACGTCGGGGCCGTCAGCGAGAGTGAGAACTCTGATTGGATGTTCAGTTTAGCGAACGAGTCCGTGCCCGCAAATTAAAGCGAAAGTGATGAAAATGAGCAAATAAATAAAGGCAGCACAGACAGAAGGCTGTTCTAATATTACGTGATCTTACCAAAGCATTCCAATGTGCAAATATTTTCACAAAAACATGAGCCGCTTAAAATGAAGATAGTTTATCAAGAAAGAGCTTTTTTGTTTACGTTTAGTATATCGACGTATATCTCGTATATACTTGTTTCGGTTTTTCCTTTTGAATGAGGAATATATACAATTGATAGCTGCTGATATAGACAGTCAGTTCCTCTGACGCAGGCGCAGAGAACGCATGTGTTAGTTTGCAATCGGCTGTAGTCTGTGCAGTGTGTTCAAGCGCAGCTTTGTGGTCCAGACGCTGCCGACACAAGGTGACAACACCATCGGCTTTCGTCGCTGCTAGTTCGTTGAAGTCGGCTTGGAATGTCCCGGCCTTAAGCTCATACAATAATTAGCAGACCCACTTCAGTACCCTGTTGAAGACCCCTGCTTTAGAGCATTAATTCCTGCACATTCCTCTTTAATTTAACACTAAACTCAATTTCCAGCTCTCTCACTTTCTGTCTCTGTGGTTAAACTGCATCTTTCTGTCTCTCAGGTCTGTGAGGCGGGGCAAGCCCAGCTCCAGATGTTCGCGGTAACTCTGACTCTATAACAGCAGGGTCCCATTCTAGTCCATCCTCTCCTCTCTTCCTCCCCATCATCATACTCTACCTCTCTTTCTCCCTGCTTCTCCTGCCTGATCCTGTGCTGTTACTGTGGTATTCCTGTGGTTTTTACCAGTTTCAACACAGGGATCTATTGACGACAGCTAAAATAGATCAACTGGTTGGTGCAAGACGTAGCGCTGGGCTGCGTCCTGTCCCTCTCCCTCCTCCTCGCACCATCCTGTAGACGTGTGTCCGTTTTATATGTCCGTGAGAGCAGTGTCGCTGTGCTTTAAGTGTTTGGCACCTCATTGACCGTAGTGGACCATGTCTTGTGGATATCCAGCTTTCTCTAAGACCCTGCAGAGTTGCTCACTCTGGCTGGCAGTCTCCACCTGAAAGCACATGGATGGTTCCTCAAAGTATCATGGCTCCTTGCACTTGTGTTTATACGACAGGAGAGACCCTGGTGGATGTAGCTGTGTGTCTGTGTTTGTGAGTTGCTTGGATATAGGCTACTTTGTGTGTGTGAGTGTAAATTCCTGTGCCTTGGCTCGGCCTGCAGAGGTGTGTTGCGTAGAAGCTTGGACAAAGATGTAACTGCTTACTGGTGTTTGTGTCCGCAGCGCTAAAGGATTCCAGCACCAGAGGATGACCAACGGAGCCATGAACGTTGAGATCGGGAACCCGGCGTACAAGATTTACGAAGGAGAGCCTGACGATGACGCAGGGGAGCTGCTGGACTCTGAGTTCGCTCTGGATCCAGATAAGGTTGGCACCTTTGTTATTCTCCAACCCCCTGGTTAGGGGTCTTGCGTACTATATTTTTGTCATTTAGATTTTTTGAATATTATTTATTATAATTGTATATTTTAAAGTGTATATTTTTTAATCATTAGTTTCAGCTGAAATGTTCTTTGTGCTAAAATGTTTAATATTAAAGTATAAAATAATTTTATGTTTTGTATAATATATGAATGGTGAATGGAATGAATGCATGTACAACAAACTATATGAGGTGAATCCAGTAGTAAATTAACTGTTTTGAAAATAGATATGACCAGGTTGTATATACAAGACGCATATACAAGACTGGAGAAACCAGTTTGTGACTTATGTAAGAATCTTTTGAGTGTAAAACTTATTTTAATAGAATGTCCAATTTTAAATGAAATTAGACAATGTTTTTATTCAGAAAATAAATTAAAAGACATTTTTAAAAAGGTCTCTCCTGGGGGGGGAAAAAGCATTTTATTATTTATTAAATTGAAAGATTCTATGTGATTTTTTTTTATCAGCACTATTTTTGTTATTTGTATGTTTTTGTATAGTGAGTGTGTCTTAAGAAAATGTTATATTACTGTAAATTATATATTGAAATAAGACTGTTAATGTTGCCATGAATATAGACATTGTTGCTGATGTGGTGTTAAAACATAAATAAATGTATATAATATATGAAATGCATAAAATAGTTTTATATATTTATAGTTTATAATTATTGTCTAATATCATTAAAATCAAAATGACAATATTACACAATTATATTTTATATCATATATATTTTGTTAATGTTATTTTAGATTCAATTATATATAATTTTTTATTGTTATTATTGTATTTAGTTATTATTCGTGATTGATTTATATATATCAGTGTGGGTGTGTGAAAAAATGTATATATTTCAACCA
The DNA here is from genome assembly GCF_001515645.1 of Sinocyclocheilus grahami. Lineage (NCBI taxonomy): Eukaryota > Metazoa > Chordata > Actinopteri > Cypriniformes > Cyprinidae > Sinocyclocheilus > Sinocyclocheilus grahami. Next base: position 38,709 of record NW_015506419.1, on the reverse strand, counting down.
AAACTTTAAATACAATATTTAAATACAATCATAATCTATTGAAATTAAAATAATAATTTAAATAGTTTTTAAAATATTTTTCTATTTTATAAAATAAATATATGATCATATATTAAACTTTTTAATTATTAGTTTGGTAAAAGAAAATATTTAACAATTTTAAATAGGGCCTAATAAATAATTATATATATTTTATTTAAATATTAGTTTGGTTGGAGACATTATTTAACTTTTATTTCACTTTTTCAGTCTAAACGTTTGTCTTGAATATCCATTTTTCATACTGTATATTAGGGATGCACGGTGTTGGATTTTTGCCGATATGCTGATAATTTTCAACTCATTTTGGCTGATAGCCGATGCCGATACCGATATATAATTATTTTTAATTTTGGTTAGTTTTTAACAAGAACTTATTTGTTAGAATTAAATAAACAATAATAAAGTTATTTTATAATGACAGTACATTGAAGATTTGAAAATAGCTATAAATAAACTATATATTAATAACTGCATTTTATTTTATGATTTAACATTTGTAAATAATCTAAAGCAAAAGAGTTGTACAAATTCTGAAAATCTTTCAAAAAGCTCATAATTTGTTTTAAAAATATAACATATTACACATTAATGAACGTATATATAAAATTATTTAATTTAAGTGTCATGTTTGTGAAATTTTTTTTTTTCCCCCATGTAAGTTTCTGACTTTTAAATCAAAACATACTCATGATTTTATGGCATCAATTACCGCTTTATTTAATCAGAAGTCTAAATATTATTTGTGTATTTTGCTTTCATTTTATTAGAAGTAGGCCAACAGCACCCCCTACGGAATTAAAACTCCTTAACGAGCGGGCATTAGGACTTAGGGAGGCTGCCGCTACTGCCACTGCACATGCTATTACTGTTTACTCTATCATACACCGAAGGCCTCATTCTGTACGTGCTTTCACAGATTAAATGCAGTGATCCAAAGTAGTTAATCTAATCACCATTCAGGCGAAACTTTGCTTCAAGAATGAGCCACAATGCTGACGTGATCTAATCGCTAGCACACCCTGAGCACATGCGAGTTAATGTATTCCTCTTATCGGCAAGACATATAGGCATAATTTTTCATATCGGGCTGATGCCGATATTTACATTTAAAGCCATTATCGGCAGATTCCGATGTTGGTCCAATAATATTGTGCATCCCTACTGTATAATGTTGGTATTGCATAAATTCACTTAGTTTTTAGTTTATTATTTTTAATATATGTCATTAAAATAGTTTGAAAATGTAATATAGGCCATTAATCTTCTATGGGCTATAAAAGTAATCATCAGCTTATCTGCATCTGTGTCTCTCTTGCAGCCCACAAACTTCACCAACCCCGTCTACGCCACACTCTACTTGGGCGCCCATAACAGCCGTAACTCTCTGGCCAGCACAGACGAGAAGAAAGAGCTGCTGTCTGCAGGAGACGACGACATGGGAGACCCGCTGGCGTAGAGTCACGGCCGGATGCCTGCCCTCACGCAGACCGTTATGCCTTTACATGTCAAAGGAAAAGCAACAAGAGCAGGAACACTGTACAAAATGTAAAAAAAAAAAAAAAAAAAAGACAAAAATTAAGGACACTTTTGTATGTGATCGCAGTATTATATTTTATTCTTCGAGAAATCCTTCTGGTCAACAAAAGAAAGCATTTTCTATACATATATTTTTTCTTTCCTTTTCCAGTTTTTTTTTTTCTTTTTTAGACGTTTGCATACCTAATTTCTCACCCTTCCCCTCCATTTAGCCACTACCTCTGTGCTCAACAAGATGCCAACAACAATATGGGAAATCAGTTTTTTTTTTTTTTTTTGGTTTTAAGTTTATTTTTGTATGAATTGTATAGAGATCAATGTTTCTTTTAGGAAAAGCAAAATTGCCAAGTGTTGCTAATGAAATGTAAGGGAGGGGGGCACGGCCGACTGAATGATACTGATGCTGACTCGGCCCGTGTGTGATTTCAGATGGCTGAGAACGAATATGCGTGCGTGAGTGTTGCGAGACGTGGACGAGTCAGCATCGCTTTTATTTCTATACTGTTATCTCAGAGAACAACGCTTACGATGATTGTCATACTCCTTGCACAGATTGATTTTATATATATTTACATAAACAATTAACAAAGTGTCTTGACAAATATACCCAGGAATACAAGCAGACACCCGTACGAATAGCAGTATAATAACTGTCTTTGTTTTAGCTTTGTTTTTTTAACGGATGAAAAGATGTGGATTGAATGAACGATTGAGTGAATCCAAACGGATGGTAAATGTAAGGTCATTCCAGAACTGTTTCCAGGGTATCAGTGGCCTTGGTATGTACGCAAGCGGTACGTCCAAAGGATGTGGGCCTCATCTGACGCCATGTCTTCCAGTACGCCGGAAACAGCCAGGAGAAACACGCAGATGATTGTCGTCTGCTCTCGGTCGGTGTGGATTCGACAGAACCGCTCCATACCACTTCAGTGGAAGCTGTATGTCACTTTTAGTTCACTAGTTTGTCTTATGGACTTTATGCTCAGTGTAAGTGCATTCCTGTGAGGTTCGTGTGGATCCAGTAATAACTCACTGCCTTGCTGCTACTCTTCCCATCATTCTCATCTGCCTGACCAGTAGAGAGACTCGGCCAACCCTGCTTGCGGCCGAACGTCCACTGCTTCTAATGGAGGTAACCCGTAGGCTAATGCATGGATCCAACAGCTCATAAAGACTAGCGTCGGCTCAACAGATACATGTCAACAGTATTCATCCGAGCATCTGGACTTAACGTAAAGTGTCTGCTCTGTTTACGATCAAATGTAATTTAGTACGGCCCTCGGTGGCCTTTTACTGTCACAGATGACTAGTGTCACAACCCTGCAACAGTTTCTGTAGTTTTGTTGGTTAATTTTTTTTTTTTTTATATATATATACAAAATAATTAAACTGCTTTTTATAGTAGAAATGCATGGTGGCTCAGCCCTTCTTTTGGAGAGATGGTGTGATGTTCGTTTCTTTTGTTTCCAGCTGGAGATCTTCATGAATCACAGACAATAACACATATTAAAAATAAAAAATGTGTTCATAAAAATAGAAGTGGATTCTGGATTGGTGCTCTGCTCTAGCTTGGTAATGGGTATAAGTGGTCAGTTTAGAAGCAGTTTTCCCAACGGAGTCCATAAGTCAAAGGTCAGAGTCTCCAGGAATGATGGACAAGAAATGTTAATTTGTTAGATTTTGTAAGGTTTATGTCTCAGATGTAATAATATTAGCTGCAAATACAGAATGCATTATTTAAATACTGCTAAATCTAAATGCATCATTTAAATGCTGAATCTAAAACAATTATTGTCCTAGTACTAGATATGATCAGGGTGAATACAGATTCCCTAAAATATGATTCCCAGATGATTTAACTCTGGGAACTAAATTACCATAACAATAATCTACAATATACAGTGTAAAAAGTAAGAAATAAATTCAAAAGTTGCCCCATTTCACCTGTATTCACTGCAGTACACTGGGGAAAATGTATTAATCAAATTCATATAAAGGCAAAGTCGAGTCTCAAATATTTTTATTTGCCACTTCAACAGAATATCCAGTTAACTGCTGCTTGCATTGGTCTATTTCAACCAAATAACATTAAAAATTTGGTACATTCATCTTGTGCTTTGCATTTCCTCCCAAATGGCTTGATTTACATCCAACAATATAAAAAAGTTCAGTCTTGGAAATAACTCCAAGAAGATATAAATTTTGTTAGTGTTTAATTGATAGTTTTCACGTGACGTCACACCCTTATAGGAATGCCCACCTGGAGAGCAAAACGAAGCTTTGCCCCACTGACCGACAGTTATTTTTATGCAGATTGCATTTAGTAATATATTAAAACGCGAAATTCAGTAAACACCTTACTGATTATGTATATGTTGTACAGGCAAGCAGATGAACCCAGAATATAAACACAATATGCAAAGTTTCACATTAAATGGTTTCTCATAGAAAATGACCTCACAATTAGCCAATTTAAAAAAAAAAAACATGACATTCTCCATTAAAAGACCTTCAAAATGATTTATGATTTGTTGGAATCGGACAAAAAATTACTGAGCTACAGCCGTTTGAAGTTGATAGAGTGAAGTCTTCCGTCTTTTCTTATTATTAAAGGTGCAATAGGTGATTGTCTTCAGAAACATTTTTTGTTATGCTGGTTGAAAGTCTCTTCACATCCTGATAGCAATCATTAAGTTAAGTGGTCTAAATGAATTTATATATTCTGTGGAAGGCGTAGGATCAAGAAATGTTCGTCCAATCAAAACGCTCGGTCCGAACGTTTTAATATGCTTTCCTACCTGCCTGTCAACGTATGTATTAGCATACCTCTGCGCACCCTGTTCGCGCAGACAGGAAACGTCATCAGCGCATTCACGCACGCTGTGCAGACAGAGCGAGAATGGCAGACAAACATCAACAACCTGATCTTCCTTCCTGGTATTGTAGTAAAAGGGGTCCTATTTAAAGTTTTCTTACCCGTGAATGACATGATGTAGCCCAGGGTTAATCCAGTCCTCACGCCAGCTTGTTAGAAGTGAGCTATGTGCATGAACTGTGTTCCCACTTCTGATTGATATGATCCCTACACAGTGTTCATTGCTCCCTACTCCCTGAGCAGGGGAAATCCGTTGAAGTTTACTTCACTTCAGAACATGGGCTGGAATTGGGAACCTCTGATGTAGCCTATTGTAGTAATGTTGTCTCTGGTATTCTGGTCTGTGAGCGTAAATGCGTTCAGGGGGCGTGGCTTTGTACGGCGATTGCAGGGAGGGTGGGACTTTTGCTTTCAGTGCTATCAGGCTAAAGTTAGCATTTTCTAAGATCTCCTACTGCACCTGGCTTTTACTATATTAATAATCAATACAGCTATTTTTTATTTTATCTTTGCTATTATAAATCAGAACAGATGCAAAAAAAAACAGTAGAACAAATAGCCTAGAAAGAAACAAATATGCATTACCTTTATAATTTTATATCTAAACTAAGCATTCATGTACGAAAAACAAATAATCAAATGTAGAAATAACTTAAGTGTGTTCATTACAAATAAATTGATTATTAAAACTACAAAAGCAGTTCAATGAATTGCAGCGAGTGATTCCCTCTTTTCTTTTCTTGTTAGATTAACATTAATTATACAGACGTCCTATACTGTAATGCACGGATCTAATAATGGTACACATCAGATGTTTTCCCCCACCAGTTCCCCAAGCGTTCACTTAAGACAGAACAGAATATGTTTTCGTGAATACTGAAATACTGTAAATCTGTATGGGATCGCGCGCCGTTATGTGCAAGCACTTCGCGCGAGAAGCGAGCGGAGAAAAGGTCATCCTCTCAGAAAATGTACAAATAAAGATCATTTTAGATGTTTAATTACTACTTGGAGCATTATTGCAGGTGTTTTTTTTGTTGTTGTTTTTTTGTTGTTGCCTGTAACTCAAAATAGCCCGTGCTAATTTACACTCATTTTGCCAGCACGGGTCACAGAACAGTGTTGGGCTAGTTACTCAAAGAATATATTACTCATTACTAGTTACTCCTTTCAAAAGTAATATTGTTACTTTACTTATTACTTTCTGGCAACAGTAATTAGTTACACTTACATTACTTTTTCTTCACGCCTCACAGAAGTTGTAACTATCTTCCACATAAAATTCTTACTAAAAACATAGCCTATTTCTGCCTCATCATTTGACCAAAATCCACATTGGATCGCAGTCAGAAGTTATTACAAACACTCAATAGTGATTGATAGTGACATTCAAGTAGAAGTGTTGTTTTAATCTCATTAATTGTCATGTGTAGCTTGAAGCTAATTGTAATTTCTCCCTTACGATTATATTTCATTATGTATTTTATCAAATCACATAAGTTTGTAAGAAACTTTTTTTTTTCCAAACAGATTTGTGATTATAGTAATGTGATGTACCACATGCTGATCAGAGGGATGTGGGTGGGATGTAATGCCAGAGTAAAGTAAAGCCACAATTTACACAACAGTGTTCAGGTCATCTTTTTTCCTGAAAAAATCAATATAATGCAATATTTCTATCTGCTGAATGTAAGCTTTTCCATATTCCAAGCTTGCCTGCTGCAATGGGGACATCACATGCATGTGAGTCGTGAAAGTTATGAAAATAAATCTAGGAATTATTTGATTGTTGGATTTTAAAGCAGCGGGGTTGAGGCATCAAAAGTAATTAAGTAACTAAGCTGTTTTATGGATGGTAACTGTAATAGTATTACTGAAATCTTATACTACTAGTTACTGCAAAAAGTAATATTATTACAGTAACTAAATTACTAGTAACTAGTTACTGCCCAACACTGCATATGACGTCATTAAACCGCGGAGAAGTACCAAATTGTTGCAGTTTTAATGACGAACAGAACGCAACGCCTCAGAAAAGCCGATCTGCCTGTTTACATGACACATATCTGATTTATATCCGATTTATTTCCATATGAATGAGGCCTGAAACCGATCTCGAAATATCCGAATGCATGCGTTTTATTCCTGTTTACACTGTCATAGAACAGATCCGATCTGTGTCACATGAGCAAAAAAATCGGAATTGGGTCACATTTAACTGACAGTGTAAACAGGGCCCAATATTTATGTTATTTTATCTCAGCTTTACAGTATTTCAAAATAATGAAAATGTTTTTTTTTGGCAATAATAGTTAACTGCATAACGTTAATCAATGGCCAGATAGCTATCATAGGCAATGTTTTAGCAAACTCTTTCTTTGGCCATATCTATTCTTGCATGTAATGTCCACTTTTCATGATCCAGTCAGATCTCAAGGGGAAAAAACCTACATTTTTTTCTTGCTGAATCTCCTGTTTCAATATCCTGTTTGTAAATGGCAATTCACATAGACTTTAAAAGATGTCATTGATCATGTCCTTCTATCAGTCTATTCACAGTCAGTGAGTATGTCATCTCAGAATAACTCAGAGGGCAATGTGACGTAAGCAAATGGACTCTTTTTCAAGCACACACACACACACACACACACAGTCACTGGAGTGTTTGAACTGAGATGCTTTATTTGTTTTTATATCCTCACGATGCTGAGAGCTCTCTGTGGCTCTGCTTTGTTTACAGAAATCCTTCGAAAGGTTTTTGCAAGCATATTTTTGGATACTCTCGTAGTTTGTATAGAAGGGGACCAAACAAACACCCAAATGCGTATGTGTGTGTGGATTTGATTCGGTTCTTGTTGATGGACACATCTCACTCGCTCCCCTAAGCCCCTGATGACTGCACCTTAGTGCTATCTCACTCGGTGTATAAAAGCCTTTCAACCATGACTGCTATAAAGCCAGCCTAGCACCCAAGAGCAGTTCAACAAGAGGGTGAATGATCAGACTGCTGTCATCTGGGAGTCAGATAGAAATAGAGAGAGAGCGGAGAAACCGTCTCGGAGAAAAAGAGGTTGAGTGGGAAAAACATTGCTCTCAGGGTGCGAGAGAAGCGATATGTTTGTTTGGCCATGAAGTGGACGCTTTCTTCAGCAGGGGTCCTGTGTAGTATACTGTTGAATTGTAGGAACTGATGTTTGGAGATTCCCTGTTCCCTCTTATCAAAGCCAATAACCTTCAGGCTAGATTGAGATTTCAACAGCGGAATGGTTTAAATGGTTTGTGGATTGGTGCACAGGTGTGTAAGAGGCTTGTGGACGGCATCTGGTTGGACTTAACTTGCAGATTTAAACAAGGCAGATGATCTCGTAGCCATCTTAGACCGGGATCCATTGGGCTGATCTTCATCAAAGGTGCTCGGCTTACCTTAAAAAATAGGATTTGTCTGTCCTGGAGTTCATTTCGTTGAGTGACCCAGCCGGTAGTGAGGTGTTGCTGAGGAGTCTCGTAAAGACACTTTGGCCTCTTGAGATTAGGCTTTGAGCTTTGATCAGCTGTGCCTTCAGATCATCTTGCTCAGCTGCACACAGACCACCTGAGCTTTGTGTCATACTGAGGGATCATCCTGTCATCTTTAAGAAGGCCCTGACCTTCTACTACTTGATACTGTGCTGGTAATTCTTATCAAAGTGTTCATGTGGCCTGGGTAAAGTCACTGAGCAACATACCGTAATGCAAAGTAGATTTATTTGATTGTTTGTTTGTTGGTTTTAGAAAAAAAAAAAAAAAGGTTAGAAGGTAACATCTTGGAATGGTTGAAAGGACCTTGTGAGATAATCACACAAGATGCTCTTTGGTTGGATCTTGTTGGATAAACATAATTGTTTAAAAAGAAAAAATTAAGGCTTTTTAATAGGGCTGTCAAAATGATTATATTAAAACGCGAAATTCAGTAAACACCTTACTGATTATGTATATGTTGTACAGGCAAGCAGATGAACCCAGAATATAAACACAATATGCAAAGTTTCACATTAAATGGTTTCTCATAGAAAATGACCTCACAATTAGCCAATTTAAAAAAAAAAAACATGACATTCTCCATTAAAAGACCTTCAAAATGATTTATGATTTGTTGGAATCGGACAAAAAATTACTGAGCTACAGCCGTTTGAAGTTGATAGAGTGAAGTCTTCCGTCTTTTCTTATTATTAAAGGTGCAATAGGTGATTGTCTTCAGAAACATTTTTTGTTATGCTGGTTGAAAGTCTCTTCACATCCTGATAGCAATCATTAAGTTAAGTGGTCTTTATATATTTATATATTCTGTGGAAGGCGTAGGATCAAGAAATGTTCGTCCAATCAAAACGCTCGGTCCGAACGTTTTTTCCTACCTGCCTACCTGCCTGTCAACGTATGTATTAGCATACCTCTGCGCACCCTGTTCGCGCAGACAGGAAACGTCATCAGCGCATTCACGCACGCTGTGCAGACAGAGCGAGAATGGCAGACAAACATCAACAACCTGATCTTCCTTCCTGGTATTGTAGTAAAAGGGGTCCTATTTAAAGTTTTCTTACCCGTGAATGACATGATGTAGCCCAGGGTTAATCCAGTCCTCACGCCAGCTTGTTAGAAGTGAGCTATGTGCATGAACTGTGTTCCCACTTCTGATTGATATGATCCCTACACAGTGTTCATTGCTCCCTACTCCCTGAGCAGGGGAAATCCGTTGAAGTTTACTTCACTTCAGAACATGGGCTGGAATTGGGAACCTCTGATGTAGCCTATTGTAGTAATGTTGTCTCTGGTATTCTGGTCTGTGAGCGTAAATGCGTTCAGGGGGCGTGGCTTTGGACGGCGATTGCAGGGAGGGTGGGACTTTTGCTTTCAGTGCTATCAGGCTAAAGTTAGCATTTTCTAAGATCTCCTACTGCACCTGGCTTTTACTATATTAATAATCAATACAGCTATTTTTTATTTTATCTTTGCTATTATAAATCAGAACAGATGCAAAAAAAAACAGTAGAACAAATAGCCTAGAAAGAAACAAATATGCATTACCTTTATAATTTTATATCTAAACTAAGCATTCATGTACGAAAAACAAATAATCAAATGTAGAAATAACTTAAGTGTGTTCATTACAAATAAATTGATTATTAAAACTACAAAAGCAGTTCAATGAATTGCAGCGAGTGATTCCCTCTTTTCTTTTCTTGTTAGATTAACATTAATTATACAGACGTCCTATACTGTAATGCACGGATCTAATAATGGTACACATCAGATGTTTTCCCCCACCAGTTCCCCAAGCGTTCACTTAAGACAGAACAGAATATGTTTTCGTGAATACTGAAATACTGTAAATCTGTATGGGATCGCGCGCCGTTATGTGCAAGCACTTCGCGCGAGAAGCGAGCGGAGAAAAGGTCATCCTCTCAGAAAATGTACAAATAAAGATCATTTTAGATGTTTAATTACTACTTGGAGCATTATTTCAGGTGTTTTTTTTGTTGTTGTTTTTTTGTTGTTGCCTGTAACTCAAAATAGCCCGTGCTAATTTACACTCATTTTGCCAGCACGGGTCACAGAACAGTGTTGGGCTAGTTACTCAAAGAATATATTACTCATTACTAGTTACTCCTTTCAAAAGTAATATTGTTACTTTACTTATTACTTTCTGGCAACAGTAATTAGTTACACTTACATTACTTTTTCTTCACGCCTCACAGAAGTTGTAACTATCTTCCACATAAAATTCTTACTAAAAACATAGCCTATTTCTGCCTCATCATTTGACCAAAATCCACATTGGATCGCAGTCAGAAGTTATTACAAACACTCAATAGTGATTGATAGTGACATTCAAGTAGAAGTGTTGTTTTAATCTCATTAATTGTCATGTGTAGCTTGAAGCTAATTGTAATTTCTCCCTTACGATTATATTTCATTATGTATTTTATCAAATCACATAAGTTTGTAAGAAACTTTTTTTTTTCCAAACAGATTTGTGATTATAGTAATGTGATGTACCACATGCTGATCAGAGGGATGTGGGTGGGATGTAATGCCAGAGTAAAGTAAAGCCACAATTTACACAACAGTGTTCAGGTCATCTTTTTTCCTGAAAAAATCAATATAATGCAATATTTCTATCTGCTGAATGTAAGCTTTTCCATATTCCAAGCTTGCCTGCTGCAATGGGGACATCACATGCATGTGAGTCGTGAAAGTTATGAAAATAAATCTAGGAATTATTTGATTGTTGGATTTTAAAGCAGCGGGGTTGAGGCATCAAAAGTAATTAAGTAACTAAGCTGTTTTATGGATGGTAACTGTAATAGTATTACTGAAATCTTATACTACTAGTTACTGCAAAAAGTAATATTATTACAGTAACTAAATTACTAGTAACTAGTTACTGCCCAACACTGCATATGACGTCATTAAACCGCGGAGAAGTACCAAATTGTTGCAGTTTTAATGACGAACAGAACGCAACGCCTCAGAAAAGCCGATCTGCCTGTTTACATGACACATATCTGATTTATATCCGATTTATTTCCATATGAATGAGGCCTGAAACCGATCTCGAAATATCCGAATGCATGCGTTTTATTCCTGTTTACACTGTCATAGAACAGATCCGATCTGTGTCACATGAGCAAAAAAATCGGAATTGGGTCACATTTAACTGACAGTGTAAACAGGGCCTTGACGTCGGCTACGTTCACACTGTGAGCTCAATTCCGATTTTTTTAGTGTGTAGCTGTTCACATTGTTGTTTTAAATGTGGCCAATACCAGTTTTACAGTGTGAACAGATCATGGATCTGAACTGATCCGCATGCGCAAAAGAATGATAGCCTACAAACAGGATTTGGCAACACTTGCGCAGCGCGCGGTCATACGGAAGTAAACGCAGAGGACATAAAGTAAGCGATTATGCGTTTATTTATAGTGTGATCTGCTGCTGAATCCGGCGAAATTATGTGCAGGCAATATGAAAAATAAAGACAAGGATGTGACAAAAGACAGCAGTTTTGAAGCTTTTATGATACGAGCCCTCATGTTTTGTTTGTATATAGAGTTGTCACTGTAATTCTTATGAGTTCTGACACATTACGCTTCCACTGATTACCTTTCGCAACTGTCTTGATAACTTTGGGCATGTAAAAAAAATCTTTTGTGTCTCCCGTCAAGTGTGGAATTATGAGGAATGTCGATCTAGATTGACGATTGAAGTCGCATGAAATCCGACATGACTGTTCACACTGCGGTCGCATTGCAAAACATCTGACATCTATCGGATTTAGTACCACATATGGAAGTGGCACAAATTGGAATTGAAAAGATCAGATTCCATGCGGTTTGTGCTGTTCACACTGTCATGACAAAAACAGATCCGAGTCATGTGTGAGCAAAGGTTAAGTTGTATTTACAACACAGTTCCAGAACAGTTCAAATCAAATATTCCTGGGAGAGTAGCCTACAATGCCTGTGTTCTGACAAATAATGCTGATTTGCAGCCTGTAAGTACGTTTTCATATTTAAAGGCTTTGCGACATGACTGTTCACACTGCGGTCGCATTGCAAAACATCTGACATCTATCGGATTTAGTACCACATATGGAAGTGGCACAAATTGGAATTGAAAAGATCAGATTCCATGCGGTTTGTGCTGTTCACACTGTCATGACAAAAACAGATCCGAGTCATGTGTGAGCAAAGGTTAAGTTGTATTTACAACACAGTTCCAGAACAGTTCAAATCAAATATTCCTGGGAGAGTAGCCTACAATGCCTGTGTTCTGACAAATAATGCTGATTCGCAGCCTGTAAGTACGTTTTCATATTTAAAGGCTTTGCCACTGACCAGGGGCGATTCTAGGATTTTCATTTTAGGGGGGGGGGCTCAGCCTAAAAAAAAAATGTTTGATTAATAGTCGTATAGCCTACTAAACTTATTGCAGTATTCCACTGTATTGCATGGATATGTATAACATTTGAGTACTGAATAAGCCAAATTCAAGTCTTCATGATCTCACACACACTGTAGGCTACAAACACAAAATTTGATTGTTTGCATTTGTAGTATTCCTTATCTCAAGTAGGCCTATGCATATAGCTATAGCCCCCGTAAAAATGGCCTAGCGACGCCCATGCCACTGACTATTCAAACGCGAGTTTTGAGCAGTGTAGAGAAGTGCTAGTTTTTTGTCATTTTCTCCAATCACAAATGCAGACATGGTTTTATGTTTACACGGCGCGGAAGCCTGGAAAGCGGCAGGATTTTGGGTGCACAAGCACCGCTTGCGCTCCGCATCCGCGCCGTCAGCGAAACCGCATGTCTCCCATTGAGAATGAACTAGACCCTCGCGACTGCCGCGTACCGTGTGTGAAAGCGCCTTAACACCTGTTGAGATCGCTGCAACGCCGACGTTTGCCTCCTGTCACACTGCAGTCTTTGTCGGGGCTATCTTATCTCTTCTAACGGAAAGACGCCACTTAATGTATTTTTCTTAATGTAATAATAATAATTTCTGTCCCTAATATCTAAATTTGATAAAAGCAGTAAGCACTTGAATTGTGAATATAACCGGCAGCGCATCCCGAACAAAGCAATTAACAGTAAAGCGCTGCCTCGCGCAAGTTATTGCCAAAATAAAGCTCATACAATTTCATATCGAGTTACTAGTTGAATAATCGGTTCTTATTCAATGATAGTGCAAAGAAAATAATTATTCTATTAGAGACATATCAGATAATAAAATTAATCTTATAAAACGTTATTGTTGGTTTAAACCGAGTGAATTAATACAAACCATGACGAATGTCCTTCATTTTACTAACTCGGGCAACTGGTTTAGAGTGAACGGTACAAACTGCACACCTAAAAGATTCTGTTAGTATATCATCTTTACAATCCTGGAGTGATTCCCATTGTGATTCCCATTGGATAAAAAAATGCATTTATATACATAAGAATTCTGTGTGGTAAAGAACGGATCCGAACGTTATTCTCTGAGGAAGAGTACGTTTAAAGGCATGGCATAACGTTATGTACACTTTGTTCTGGTACATGCGCATTAAACATTTAAAAAGCTGGGTGAAGGCTGCACCATCAATAGGCCTACAAGGCACATGGTCAGTCAAATAGAGCACTTCAGGCTCTTTTGTTAAAGCTGCAACTGGATAACTGCATAATATTTACATTAAGCATCTGAAATGTTACTTACAACATAATGATTAACACAAGTATAAACTTAGATACATTAATATTGGCTATAAGAAATAATACTGACTCAGCAGAAAGGCACTTCTTTGTAACCATAGGGTTAAAATACTGGAGACAGACTAATCCACTCCATGTAGTTAGGATTCTAAATCTTTTGAGTTCATAGTTAATAAAAGAACTGTACAAACGGGCTCTGGCCTGAAAGTCAGTGACCTCAAGACAGAAAGTCATGCTTACATTGCACAATAAAAGGAAATACACGTTAATGGGCGTGAGATCCCATTGGAAGGCTCTTCAGGGTCAGCAGGCTAGTGTTACCGCTGTCTGTGTCAACCACAACAAGCATTTTTCCTGTGCCAACGCAAGCCGTTACAGACGCTCCTCAGGATTTGCGTACGCGAGCGTTCATGAGGCCGCCCTTAATGTCTGTGCTTTTATGGCTTTATTGAAAGAGCCTCCAGTGCAGAATCCAAAAAGGATTTCCATAAATAAATAACTTCCCCACCCCCCTAAAACCAAAGACACTGGTTTGGTCCTGCACTTCCCTCAGTCACTGTGAATTGCAGGAAAATGCCATTTCAGAAGAAAGCGGGGGGAGAGTAGCAGTGGGTGAGTGAGTGAGGGGTCTTTAGGGTCGCTTCCACCCATTCCGGATCACCGCGTCAGCTCGCAGGAAGGGCTGGCTTCGGAGATCTGTGAGTGGGGAAGGGAGAGAGTTAGAGTTAGATCAGGGAACATTTAGGGTAGCAGGGGTCATTCTCAGCATTTGAGCTGGTTGCTGATATTTGTGCTGTCTTTGAAAAGGATGCAGAATGCAGAATTCTGTAGATCTTACTTTTCTAGATCTTAAAGGAACAGATCACCCAAAAAGGAAAATTCTGTCATTTACCCAGCCTCATGTCATTCATGCTTTTATCTGGGAAAGGAGATATTTAGCATAATGTTGACACTATTCTTGTCCTTAGAATGAAAGCAACTGAGTGGCAGCTGTCAAGCTCCAAAAAGGAATAATGTGTCACTGTTTCCACAAAAACATTAAAGGGAAATATCACCCAAAATGAAAATGTTATCATAATTTATTCACCCTCATGTCGTTCCAAACCTCTGGGAGTTAATTTTTTTCTGTTAAACACAAAATAAGATATTTTGAGGAATAATGGTAAACAAACAGTTGATGGTAGCCACTGACTTCCATGGTATAGGAAAAATACTATGGAAGACAATAGGGACCAGAAACTGTTTGGTTACACATTCTTTTACAGAGTATCTCATTTTGTGTTCAACAGAAAAAAATAGTGAGGACGAGTAAATGACAGGATTTTCATTTAAAGTAAAAAAAAAAATGCAATTCATATACATCTCAATAACTGCTTCTAGCATAAACATAGGCATGGCCCAGCACTTATAAAGCACACACAGTAAAACACTAACAGAGACACAAAACAAAATACAATCACTGCAGTAAGACCATTCAACACTAATACATCTGAACTGATAGATTCATTGTTCAGCAAGGTCTTAAAAGATGCTATAACATTACCATATATAATAAAACACTACACCACTATATACAGTAACCATTACATGTAGATCTTGCTTAACAGAACACAGAGTTGCATGCAGGTGACGATACAGTAGAGGACATAAACATGTCAGACAAACAGCACAGTGCAAAGATACAGCGGACAAACACAGCTTTACATGCAACAGTGATGACAAGAAATTAGAGATTTCATTCCTGGGTCCTTTCCAATATATGGTACTGAAGAAAAGCTAACAAAAATTCTACTAGTAAAATAATATGATATTGTACTAATGATTAGTTTGTAATAAGATTTGATATCTATAAGGTTATATAAAACTATAAAAAATTTGTAGTTTATATTATATATCTTAAGGTATAAATAGTATATAATATAGTAAAAAAAAAAAATGAATTGTGAGATGTAATGTAAACTGAGGGAAAAAAGTAAAAGTAAAAACTCAGAATTGCTACAAGAAAAGTCAGAATTCGCCTGTTTTTTCCTCAAAAATGTTAACAAAATATTTCACAATTCTAACTTTTTTTCTCAAAATTGTGAGAAACAAATTCCAAATTGTGAAATAAAAACTCTTTTTCATTCCATGGTAAAACTATAAAAAACATATAGCTAATTATCATATTTTTTGACACAATGACAAGTTTCATAAAATATATATCTAACGATGCAAAAAATATTCAGTACAAGACTGCATTTGGCTACATAAGCTTCAGCATTGTAGCAATGTGCAAAATATAGCACACCGCTAAAGCAATTGAGCTGACGGTAAAAAGGCAGACAGGAGCAAAGCGTCATGAAGCTCCATGATGCCTTTCTTACCCTCCAATTATTTTGTGCTCAAATTTACTCAGATTAATCCCTTGTTCTGCTGGAAAGGTAGAACAAAGAGTTATGGGAGAGAAGATGAGAGTTAGCAGGTGACAAACCAAGTGAAACATAATAAGGACTGTTACACAGGCCAAATCTCTCTGGACAATATGACAAACAGAAAGACCCAATATAAAAAATATGATTAAATCATAAAAGCATATATGTAAAAAAATCAGGCAAGCAACAGTTTTACAGTACAAAAAATATGATTATATTATATTATATACAGATATTTTAATACTTTTCGGTCCATTTGTCATAATTCCCTTGAGAAAGATTTGGCCGGTCCCTGTTTCAGATCTGTGAACAGCCACAGCTTGTGCTTCCCACTATTCCATTGTGCATAGGTTAGTAAAGGATGCTGGGTAACCAAGTGACAGAATGGGTCATGCGAGTGGTTGTATGCATGCACTTTGCAACTGGTAAGAGAACGGGACAACCTGTGGCATTAGGGGCATTTTTTTTGGGGGGGGGGTTTGGGGGGCTAGCAGATGGACTCATCGAAGAGGTTGGTATCGCAGAAGAAGCGAGAGCCCCGTTTGGCCGTGCGGGCTGTGAAGGGCACACTCTTCAGCACTGAGGGAGGTCAGAGACAGAACGTTATATCTGAGGTTAAGAAGGAGCATGTGTTCCTAAAAAGAGAAACCACTTGTTTTGACTCTTGCAACTTCCTGGCATTTTTGTGCAAGATGTTTTGAGTCCTATTTAACAGCGACAGCCATAAAATCTTCTTCACATAGGTACACTATTGGTCAAATATTAGGGGTCACAGTAATGGACCCTTTTTTTAGGAAGGATGCATCAAATTGATCAAGAGTGAGAGTAAAAATATTTATAATTTTACAAAATATGTAGATTTTAAACAAATGCTATTCTAAATTTTCTATTCACAAAAAATGTAAGCACATAGAATGTATATTGGAATGTATATTAGAACGATTTCTGAAGGATCATGTGACACTATAGACTGAAGTAATGGCTGCTGAAAATTACATCACAGGAATACATTTCATTTAAAAATATATTAAAACAGAAAACAAGTTTTAAATTGCAATAATATTTCACAGTATTACTGTTTTACTATATTTTTGAAGAAAACAACTGCAACCTTTATGAGACCTTTCAAAAACATCAATAAAAACTTTTGAACAGTAGTGTGCATCTCAGATGGAGGAATTCGTTTTTTTAAGGAAAAACTACTCTGTTAATTAATTAATGATTAACCTGAGCACAGGATACATGGGTAAACTTTAAGAATAAACCATTAAAGTACATGTTAAACATGTTCAAGTAAAAACTTAAGCATTAATAGAGACTAAATCCTGTTTACTTTGTGACTGGGGTAACAGACGAGGAGAAGTAACTATTCTTCATTCTGTCAGTAATATCTATGGCTTCATAAGCTGGGACGCTGTTTACTGAAATGTTAAAAAAGTGAAAATTTCCCTATATGTGCACAACCTCTGGACCACATTTAAAGAGACATTTTTAGCAATTTTGTCAGTATTGCAAAATCTGAAAATCTCAAATGAATGAGAGAGTTTGCCAAAAAAAAGAAAATAAAAAAGATTCAGTGGTTATTAATTTATAATAAATATAAATACCCTAAATCGAGAGCATTATGTGAATGATAGATTATGGTCTTTTGTTATTAAAAAATGATCCCTGCACAGTTTCTGCAATCATACTTTAGAAAGAGAACCATTTAGTTAGTATGCCATCTAATTAACTCTGAATATCCCTGAGGGTTGATTCAAAATCTGAACCATTGGTTTTAACTGATATGCACTTGTAAAGTGTGGTGATTGAGCTGTAAGGGCCGATGTTTAACATAACAGAGAGTACACTGCTGATGTGGAGATCTGTGGACCACCACAGTGATTGTGGACCCCTGGCTGATGGGTATTGTAGTCCTGCCTGGCCCACCTGTGATAATGTCTTCAATGGTGCCATCTTTGCCCTCATATACAGGCCGGTGGTCCTTGGCCTGTCTGCGCCGGAGCTCTGCGATCAGTTCCTGCTGCTGGTGTCGCTTCTTTTGAGCCTGGACCTGCAATGAAAAAAACAAAATGCATCTATACCACTAATATCATCTGGAAGTGCTTGAAATATTTAAAGGATACAAGGGCAAATTTACTAGAATAGAATGGTATTATAGAAAAAAGTGTTATGTTTACATGCACTAAATTTCATCCATTGGATTAAATCCAATTTGATTTCAGATTCTGAAAGTTCTGTTTATATAACCCTGAATGTTTAAATGTGATTCACATATTCGTTTGCATGTACATTACATGTATTCTGAACAAAACGTTTTGTGTTCAGAACCAGAGAACGCCACTGCCATAATGTCACCAGAGCTTTCATGAGTATAATTGCTGTTTGTGACTTAAAAACACACTGATTCTGAAAAGCTATCTTCTAGTTTGATATTTAAAAGAGGTTTTTTTTTCAAATTCTCAGCTCTTAGATTTCACCTTGGGGTCACGCTGTTTGGCCTCCTGTGCTAGTAGTTTTTCTCTCATGGCTTCCTCTTGCTTCTTTCTCTGTTCGTTTCCCTCCACAGCCTCCTGCAGAAAACAACAACACAGTTCCGTCAGAGAGGTGAGTGTGATCCGGGTCCTGACACTGCACAAAACACAGGCTACGACCTCACATATAAACAATCACAGCAACCTCTGAGAAGGGATATGAATATGGACACACACGAACGCATAGAGATCTTGGACCTTTTTTGGTTCCTCATGTAGACTCATAAATCCACCAGCAGAACAATGTGAGGAAGAGGTGTGTGTATGCGTGTGTGTCCGGGTTAAAGGCGGTGAAGGCAAAGCCCAGTCTAAACACAGCAGCTGCCCTTAAATCTCAGCCCAGCTGCCCCTTCCTGTTATTCATCCTCTGCTAACGTCTGCTATTCCAACAGGGAAGACATTAAAACAAGGATGGCCAAAGGATATAAACACACATAGAAACTGTGTGTGCATTCAGGGTCTGAACCCACAACCAATTGGCTAGCAGGCCAGATCTTTCATCGCATCATGTTTGCTAAACATGCCAGACAACAGATCACATGGATGGCTCCTTCCTGTCCTCAATGACCTAAAACCAGGTCGGGTTCCCCTTTCCCCCCCCCCCGAGGCTTACAAAATGAAAGTCTCTTCCTGATGAGTATACAGAGCCACGAATGTGTACTCTCCTTGTCATATTATGAAGATTCATGATTCTTTAGTGCAGTGCCTCGAACCATTGAGTGAATCATTTAATGGATTGCAGTACCTTGTATGCTTTGATGAACCGTACAAACACTGGGAAGAACACAGAGGGCGGCGTGGTCTTAGGACTCTCCCCAAAGTAAAGCACCACATTGTTGAAAGCCTCCTATAAATGGATTTAATTTGAGATTCAGATAATCTGGTTTTGTATTCAGAAAGTGTTTTGTAAAAGAGAGAAAGGACACCTCAGCAGTCTTGCCGTCTTTTTGTAGTTTGTCCAGGTGTGTATCGCTGGTCTGGAGGAAGCCCTTGAGTACAGCGTGGTCATGCAGACTGCATTCTCTCCTGACCAGATCCATACCCTTACCCAGCTCCTTAACATCCAACAACACATTCTCCAGGGAGACTGTAATGGAAGATTTCAAATTAATGCAATTAGAGTTCAAATGGAGATAAATCCAAATAAATTAATATAATTTCTGTAAGTGGGACATGTTCAGTTCAAATTCCAACCCTGAAGGACACAGACCTGCTGCAGCCTTATCCACAAAGTGCAGTTCATTGTAGAAGGTAGCCAGTTCAGGATATTTCTCTTTGACGACCAGAGCAATGTAGTGCAGCAGTGTCATCTTCCGGTCAGTAGACTTAGTATCTAGCAGCTGAGAGAGAACAACATCAGCATGGGTGAGAACAGCACTGTTATTCAACTACGACATCGCTGAAGCCATTTCTACACTCGAGCTCACCAGATCCAGACTCTGAAATTTGAAACCATACACCGAGCCTCTTTTACTACTGTTCATGTAGTTGCCCAGGGCCAGAATGATCTGTTGAGACAAAAACGGATAGTTAAGCATAACAGAAGACCAATTTGAGATGATTTTTAACCCTTATAATATTCAAAACAAGAAGACATTTACTTCAAGGATCTTCTTTAACTTTGGAGAAGACTTTACTGACGCTGATGCAGCGATGATAGCGTTGAGTTGCTGTGGATTTAAATGAACAGATGTCAAATCTTGATTTGATCAAGATGACCGTGATATTGCCAAGAACGTATTCCGAAATCAACATCTTTGTTGTTCCAGGAATAAAATTCCCATCAAACAAACTAACCCTATACTTAACCCCAAGCCTAACAACCCCTAAAATCGGAGGGAGATGATAGGTTGATAAGTCTATGCCTCAATTTAACACCAAAATGTGAATGGGAATGTTGTTCCAGGAACAACAAGGATGTTGGTCAAACAATTTTCACAAATCACTGTGGATGGTCATTCTTCACCAAAAATCTATTTAAAAACCCCACAAAATTTCCCAACTTCCTATTTGTTGACCATCGTAGTTGCTCACCGGGGTCAGCATGTTGACATTATCATTGAAGTTGCCCACAAACGTGATGATGCTCATTCTCTGAGTGAGCCGCTCAATCTTGCTGAAGAGGAGCATGAAACGGTCTTCCTCAGCTAGTTGGTCCAGAGGTCTCCTCTCACGCTCGTACTGACGCAGTAGTTTACTCTCAGCCTCCGTGGGCAGAAACCGCATCAGGCATTCCACAAAGTCCACTGGCAGGGCTTTCAGATCAAACCTGCAACATGGATATTGCATCATATTAATCTCAGAGGAGATTTTTGAGAAGATTAAGACACTTGCATATGTGCGTACGTTTGAATGGCTTTGCAAATCTCTTCTGTGGTCTTGTTGGCCTTGCGCAGAGTGATGGCCAAGTTCTTTGAGCGATTGGCATCAAGCAGCTGCACTTTGTTGACGACCTTGTGGGAAACCTTGCTCTTTGAGCATGACAAATTCACCACAGGACCCTGGGCTTTCGTCTTGAACAGCTCCTCAAACTTCTCCAGATCCAACTCCTACATGACCAATCAAGAACACATGGCATGGGTGGAGAGTTTCATGGAGCGCGCGCTCAAAATAATGTGCAAATCTGAGTCATACTCAATATCACCTCAAGCACACGCTCATCATCAATTTCGTTGAAGACGGTGCCATTGATCTGGTTGGGTTTCAGTGCAGTCCAGTTGAAGACAGGAAGGCGGAATTTGGTTTTTATGGGTTTCTTGATGCGTATGGCTATAAGATAAGAATAAACATTATTGTCAGACATTATTTTTACAAACATAATTACGTATGACAAGATCCTGAGAGTGATTTGTCACTGTGACTCGCTTTAATCTTTTGTTCGCAACAAATCAGAGCCAAGATAGTACTGTTTCCTATTATTATTTGTAATTTTGTATTACCTGATAAGCCGACACTAAGGATGACTGATGGTGATGGTCCAGGCAGAGGTGGAGGAGGTGGAGGAGGAATAAGATTACACTCGACTATATAAAATAAGAGAGATGTAATACATTAGTATGCATACATTTTCATCTTTACTCTTAAATCTGTTCCCAAACAGTCCCAAGGTCTAAACAGATATTTAGTTAGTCCCAGTCCAGCTGCTTCCTCAGCAGAAACCGCTCCTTAGCTAAAGGAAACACCCTTAGCTTTTCCTTTTCCTGCTAGGCTTGCAAAGACTTGTACATTTAAAGTTCTGTAACTCAGAAGGAACTAAGTGTGCACAGCTGAGCCTTGTTTTTCTGATTATTATACACTACAATAACTCTCCATAATCTTGAGCTTCGAGGGAACCCTTACATATCTGTTTTCCATTGACAGTGAGCTTGCACTGGTGCCAAATCTAAACTTTTCCTTGTCCGTCATTGAAATCAAATGATTTCAAATCAAATCTCCTAGATCTCATAGTCAAGCAACCGTAACTGATAGCACACCACACACGATTCGCATACACAATTGATTTTCCTGGCTGTTCTCAGACTCAGTACCTTCTGAAGGGAGTGGTGGGGCAGGTGGTGGTGGCGGTGGAGGTGGAGCAACAGCTTCAATAGGAGCAGGTGTAGTGACACGCAGACCTCCACTCCCACTCATGCTTGCAGTAAGTAAGCCCAGGTCTCCCAGAGATGCTCCACCAACCAGTCCTCCTCCACCCAGAGCCTCAATGGCAATATCCCCATCAGGCTGCTTGCGTAAACGGATGGTGCCCTGCTGCTCCAGCTCCAGCAATTGCTTCTCAATGTTATTGTGCCTCTGGAAGGCAGCGTCCTTCTCCTGGATCATCCGCCGCAGTGTGTGCACTTGTGAGCTGGTGGACTCATATGTCTCCTGCATTACCATGAGAATGACCAGTCAAGGATTTATTGTACTTTTCACTCAGCCTAGCAATAATAAAGCTACACAACACATGTAAATACTCTATTTTGATATATACCATGGACTTTTTTCACATTTCTGTGAGTCTCAGAAGCATTAGTCATCATAGTTGGGTAAACTTCTATAGTGGTGAATGAAAACTATAACAAATATCATTTTGATATTTACAATTTTTGCCACAATAGCAAAAGAAACAATCCACAATAGTGTTTCTATGACTTTCCAATTGAGGTAAAAATATTGAGAGATTGATTACGCTGGTCATTAAGAGAGACAAATATCAAATTTGCTCACTCCTTCAGCTGTTAGAAACACTCACGGAGCAGCATTTACCAGTTTTTGGTAAACTGATACCAAGGCAATAAAACACAGTATAGGTTTTAAAATTGTCCAAAAAGTTTATTGCACTGAATAATTACCATAATTATTTAACGGTAATTTCTATGATGGTACTTCAAAGAATACCATAATAGACGTCCAAAAAACATGGTATCTTACTGTAAATACTCTATTTTGATATATACCATGGACTTTTTTCACATTTCTGTGAGTCTCAGAAGCATTAGTCATCATAGTTGGGTAAACTTCTATAGTGGTGAATGAAAACTATAACAAATATCATTTTGATATTTACAATTTTTGCCACAATAGCAAAAGAAACAATCCACAATAGTGTTTCTATGACTTTCCAATTGAGGTAAAAATATTGAGAGATTGATTACGCTGGTCATTAAGAGAGACAAATATCAAATTTGCTCACTCCTTCAGCTGTTAGAAACACTCACGGAGCAGCATTTACCAGTTTTTGGTAAACTGATACCAAGGCAATAAAACACAGTATAGGTTTTAAAGTTATACTTAGGCAAAAGTTTATTGCACTGAATAATTACCATAATTATTTAACGGTAATTTCTATGATGGTACTTCAAAGAATACCATAATAGACGTCCAAAAAACATGGTATCTTACTCTGTTATTAGACATTTAGACATCTAGTAACCAGATTACGAAAAAGCCACAAAGGATTAATAATCAGTCATTCCTACTGACAAATTTTCATTGTATGCATTATCATCATTCCTATTACTTATTCATATTACACAAACAAATCATTATATGAGGTATTTGCATGTCAAGCTCATGAGTGAAGACAATATAAATGATTGAGGCCTACCTTTATGGTTGCCAGTTCCTTGTCTTTGTGTAACAGCTGTTTCTCCAGGTCTGCTACCTTCATCATGGTCTCATTTTCAACATCTAGAAGCTTCTCTGTCACCTAGAACAAAAAAAGGAGGAGCACGAGAGAAAACATGACAGCGTGAGAGGCTGCGAAACAAAAATTAGTGAAGATAGAGAGGCGGTTCAGAGCATTAATCCTATCAACATCTCTCCCATACCCTTTTAAGCTTCATTCTGTCTCTCTCACTCTCTTATGGATCAATAATAACATTCCCAGCAGTATGACACAGCAGATGAGGTAGCATCATTTTCACTTTTGAAGCAGTGAAGATTACACACATAATGGAATATTTGGGGAATTCAGTCCTCCTCCCCCAGCAAGAGAAAGAGTTGTTGTGTGATTCTCTGTTCATTTCAAGACCTTTGCCATGAGCATAACTCAGCCCAGCAGAAAGGCCCACCACTGAGTCAAGATCAGAGGAACAATCCGAGGTTTGTTTTTACACTGCCTGCTTTCTGCATACTCTGATTTACAAGCCTTATCTGTTGAACTAAACACTTATAAGCCCAATCAGTCCGCAAGTCAGATTATAACTTATATTTTAAGATCTCTCTGCACCAAAAGTGAATGATTAAGCTATGCACGAGGCTATATGTTGTGAGTGAATACTAGGAAATAACCCTGATCTCTCTGAACTCTGTGAACTCTGATAAAGGTGAAGTCATTAAGATATTAAAAGTGTTAACATGACTGACCTGTGATATGATAAACTAGCATTAATATTTACAGATCTGACATAAATAGGATATTAATATAATTAGGACTATGAATAAATTAAATCAAAGTACAAGTGTGGTGATATAAGCAAACATTTATAACATAATTGGTGCAATAAAAAAATTGGCCGATAATGACATCATAATATATACACTACAGATTGAAAGTTTGGTGTCAGTAAAGAAAATACTTTTATTTAGCAAGGACGCATTGAATTGATCAAAGGTAACAGTAAAGACATTTATAATGTTGCAAAATATTTTCATTTTATGGAAATGCTGTTCTTTTGAACTTCCACAAAAATATGTATGACAGTTGAAAATTTAGCTTTGCCATCACATAAATAAATCACATTTTAAAATATATTACAGCCTTAGTGAGCAAAAGATACTTCTGTCAAAAATATAAAGAAACTACTGATCCTAAATTTTGAAAGTAAATGTACATATTTATGGGAGTTTTTAAAAATTTAAAAAATAGTGGTGCTTATGAATTTCCAAAGCACTTATAGACCTATCACAACTTTTTTTTTAATATACTCTGCGTTGAATAAATTGCAAGATTATCCATAAATAAATTCATTAATTAATTAAAAATAAAAATGTATTTATTTATTTTATTATTATTTATTAAAATACATTTTTATTTATTATAACAATCTGCTCTACCTCATTTTTTGTAATGTAAGCATTGAGACTTTTCACATTGTTGCTGATGTATGCTGAGTGCATAAGGTATAATAATAACACAGCAATAATGAAAGGGAGTATATAATGGTTCTTACATGAGACAAATGTTCTTCCAGCTCCTCCACTTTCTCCAGGGCAACATTCTTTGTTTCAGCGTCCTCCAACAGACCTCCAACATCAAACACATTATCCAGGTAAGCCTGGATCTGCACCGACAACTTATCACTCTCTGTGTGCTTGGATTTCTGGAAGGAAACACAGGGGATTTCTTAATGTTTTATCATGTGGTTACATGTGAGTTTAACAATATCTCCAGACGTCTGTATGACTGAATCATTCAATAGTATTTAAAATACAAAAAGACATCTACGTAACAAACTTGCCTTTTTACTTGGCTATTTAAACACTGAATGATTTTAGATCAGTTTGAACATTGACTGGATACCTCCAGGAAGTCATCAAGCCCCAGCTTAGTGAACTCATACTGCAGATGTACACGGAAGTTCATGTCCTCCACAGAATGGACCACAATGTTGATGAACTGCATACAAGCAACCTGAGACACAAACCACAAAGTCAAACACATCCATGTCTCACACAAAATACTGACGTGCTTTCATGCACCTACCATGAAGTCGATGTTCCCATCTTCACTACGGAAATACTCCATCAGCTTCTCAAAGCGGTGCTTCTCCTTACACACCTGCACATATTTTTTAGTCAGTCACAAAAACACAGTAACCCCTCAGTCCAGTATAAACAGATTTGTTAAGTATTAAAATATAAAGTGTGATAGTTATTGCTCTTATATCCTCACAAATAACCATCCCAAATCTTAAAAAAAGAAGAAAAAAACACAATATAGAAGAAATGACTGAGGTTTCTAGTTCTAGAAACAGCAGAGTATGAGGTTATTGGGTTCAGTGAAGCTGAGACTGATGGAGAATTCAGATCACAGTCCATACAGGAGAAAGTCAGACTTTATTGTAGACTTTATGGAAAAAGAAAGGGATTGAAATAACAAAGGAACTATGTTATGCCCTCGCATTTCACTATGACAGAATGAGAAACCTATTTCAAATACTTCAATCAGTTTCTTGTTCTTAATGCTTTGCTGATTTAAATGTAGAACGTTTAATTCATTAGTCTAAATTCAAAGTTAGCTCAACCACAGACTCTTTGAAGACTAGTTCTGGCAGTATTTTATTTCAGTCTTTCTCACAGCATTGTTGTGACTGCTGTGCTGATTTTCTCTCTTAGTTTCTCAGGATAGAGTTGGACGGTTATGAGATAATTGGCCTGTTTCCGGTATTTAAATGACTAGGCAAACAAAAAGAAGAAGTTGAGTGAACGGTTGAGTCTGCGGGCAATTCTCTCCCCCCCAAAACACTGATCCTTATCAGAGACGGGTTTGATGAAACGACTGACTTCGGTGGGGGGGGGGGGGGGGGGGGGGGGGGGTTTCCATGCTTCAGTCTGAACTGATCTAAGCTTCTACTACAAATACACTTAGTCAGACTGACACTAATCCGCTTGAAAGAATTAATTCTTACCAAACAAAAGCACAACTCTAATCCCCAACTTCACAGCACCACCAAAACTAAAGGTCACTGAAAGTACTGCATTAATCGGGCTCATCAGGTAGCTACCTATTTAGGGACTGTTCACACAAAACACTTTTTTTGCATTCTACTGTGCTGCTTTTTCATAGTTTTTCTATGTAAACATGCACTAGACAGACACGTGTGACTGCTGCACTAAAAGTTTTGCAGCATCTAATAAACATTAATCAAATAAGGCATTCAAAAAATGTGTCTCTATGCCTAGTGGGTTTTTTTTTTTTACCTCTGCACTTTGTCTCTCATTTTTAAATGCAAAAACACATTCTCTATGAATGGCCCCCTTAGGGGTATAGTACACCTCAAAATTAGAATTCTGTCAATTTACTCCCCCTCATGTCATTTATTTCTTCTGTGGAACACAAAAGATATTTTGAAGAATGTTGGTAACCAAACAGTTTTGAGTCCCATTGACTTCCATAGTATGGACTAAAAATACAGTTTGGTTCTTTGTTATGTGAAACTCAAAGGATATTTTGAAGAATGTTGGTAACCAAACAGTTTTGAGTCCCATTGACTTCCATAGTATGGACTAAAAATACAGTTTGGTTCTTTGTTATGTGAAACTCAAAGGATATTTTGAAGAATGTTGGTAACCAAACAGTTTTGAGTCCCATTGACTTCCATTGTATAGACCAAAATTACTGTTTGGTTCTTTGTTACGTAAAACACAAAATAAGATATTTTGAAGAATGTTGGTAACCAAACAGTTT
>NW_015506419.1:6129-9337 GCF_001515645.1 Sinocyclocheilus grahami | reverse complement strand
GGTGGGGGGGGGTGGGAGGGGGGGGGGGGGGGGGGGGGGTTCCATGCTTCAGTCTGAACTGATCTAAGCTTCTACTACAAATACACTTAGTCAGACTGACACTAATCCGCTTGAAAGAATTAATTCTTACCAAACAAAAGCACAACTCTAATCCCCAACTTCACAGCACCACCAAAACTAAAGGTCACTGAAAGTACTGCATTAATCGGGCTCATCAGGTAGCTACCTATTTAGGGACTGTTCACACAAAACACTTTTTTTGCATTCTACTGTGCTGCTTTTTCATAGTTTTTCTATGTAAACATGCACTAGACAGACACGTGTGACTGCTGCACTAAAAGTTTTGCAGCATCTAATAAACATTAATCAAATAAGGCATTCAAAAAATGTGTCTCTATGCCTAGTGGGTTTTTTTTTTTTACCTCTGCACTTTGTCTCTCATTTTTAAATGCAAAAACACATTCTCTATGAATGGCCCCCTTAGGGGTATAGTACACCTCAAAATTAGAATTCTGTCAATTTACTCCCCCTCATGTCATTTATTTCTTCTGTGGAACACAAAAGATATTTTGAAGAATGTTGGTAACCAAACAGTTTTGAGTCCCATAGTCTTCCATTGTATGGACCAAAAATACTGTTTGGTTCTTTGTTATGTAAAACACAAAAGAAGATATTTTGAAGAATGTTGGTAACCAAACAGTTTTGAGTCCCATTGACTTCCATAGTATGGACTAAAAATACAGTTTGGTTCTTTGTTATGTGAAACTCAAAGGATATTTTGAAGAATGTTGGTAACCAAACAGTTTTGAGTCCCATTGACTTCCATTGTATAGACCAAAATTACTGTTTGGTTCTTTGTTACGTAAAACACAAAATAAGATATTTTGAAGAATGTTGGTAACCAAACAGTTTTGAGTCCCATTGACTTCCATTGTATAGACCAAAATTACTGTTTGGTTCTTTGTTACGTAAAACACAAAATAAGATATTTTGAAGAATGTTGGTAACCAAACAGTTTCGAGTCCCATTGAATTCCATAGTATGGACCAAAAATACTATACTATGGAAGTCAATGGAACCCAAAACCGTTTGTTTACCAACATTCTTCAAAATACCTTCTTTTGTGTTCAGTAGAAGAAAGAGATCCACACAGAATTGGAAAGACATGAGGGTGAGTGAATGACAGAATTTTAAATTTTGGGTGGACATGTTATACAGAGCCCTAATTCTTACCTTGGGTTCTTATTGTTCAAACTTAGGGCGATCTCGTTGACTGCATGCGCGTGAGACATGACGAGGTTGAAGCCATACTAGGGTGAGAAAGGAAAAGGCAATGTGGTATAAGTATAAAAAAACATATACCACAGTGCAATGGTGATTCCATAGAGATATTGTGCTGCTGTTTGTAAACTGGACAGACACTAAAACATCCTGGAGAGTAACGGGTTACTTGTCATGTTCGATGACACTTAATAATTCTACTGAGAGAATTGTTTTTATTTGCTGCTTCCTTTCTATGTGCAATCAGGTCAGATGTCCCTGAGGTTTTTGTGACCAATCAGGTCTGTGCATCCTGTACCTGATAGTTCATGATTGCTCTGAGACACATGATGCACACATGCACGTCATCCTTTTGACTCACTAATCTGGAGTTCTTGATGGTTTTGCTGTTGGCAGCTGAGCCATAACTGAAATAGAAGGACAAAGTTAGTAGTTCACAAAAGCTGTGCTTGATTTGACATAACATAAATGTGCACAAACGATCACTCATATGCACCATATAAAAAGGTTTTCATTCGCGTGTGTTATCTACCCTCAGGATGTGGCTATGGCTCAGAGGGGAAAATAATGCACGCATGTGACTCCTAGTTTTCGGTGCAAAGCAATGTTCCTGTCATTGCATGAACACACATATTATCATCTGTGAAGCGAGACGGGATGCCAACTGTGAAATTCTAAAAACAATATTTGACACTTTCCAAAAATAGGGTATAATTACTTGAATAAACCAAAGGGACACAAAATGTTTTTGATGTGAAAACCATTAGATTTATTAGATAACTATTATCTAAAATAAAATTAACCTAGCATGAGTAGATAGTTTAAAACACATTAAATGTTTGTATTAAAATGCCGATATTGGCCTGTAATAAGGTTTCATCTAATCTTAATTTTGACATTATCAGATGAACTGATGACCAAAAATGACATTTATTTTGTATGCAACTACTTAATTTTTTTTTTAAATACTGATCAAACAAATATATATTTATTTTTAATTATATATATTAAATACAAAAATATTTCTCTATATATAATTTTTATATATTTCTGGTTTTGGTTTTATTTATTTTGTAATTTTGTTTTTGTTTAACTTCATGTTCATTTTTATATGAATTTAATGTTTATTACTGGAGAGCAACAAATATAAATGTCATTAAATTTTTAAATAAAAAAAGTACTTAACCCTGTAAAGCCTGACATACAAAATAATAATCAGGGGGAATTTTATTTTTTATTTTTTAAATGGGACAGTTTATTTAACCTTTAGAATAAATATTTTTTTTAAATAATAAAAAAAGGTTTGCATATGTTCAAAACATATATTTCACTAACATATAATCCAATGTAACAAAGCCTGATATATCATATTTGATACTTACCTTTTAGCATTCTTCTAAAAAATTATGTATGAAGAATCAAGTAAATCTAAGACCTGCAGAATTATGTTTACTAAAAAAGTATAAACTATCAATCAGACGACAGAAGACATTTAATACAACAGTACAACAGTTGTTCTCAGAAAATATTTGATCATATTAATAATTTAGAGGACTTAGAAATTTGCGTATTAAATATAATACAGCAGGCTTTATAGGGTTAATTTTTTAAGACTCTGAGGCTCTTTCATACCCTATTCTTGGAAAGTGCCAGTTCTTCAATCTTTTTTTTTTGGGGGGGGTTAATACAACAGTACAACAGTTGTTCTCAGAAAATATTTGATCATATTAATAATTTAGAGGACTTAGAAATTTGCGTATTAAATATAATACAGCAGGCTTTATAGGGTTAATTTTTTAAGACTCTGAGGCTCTTTCATACCCTATTCTTGGAAAGTGCCAGTTCTTCAATCTTTTTTTTTTGGGGGGGGGTATATATATATATATACAGGGGTGTGAAAAAGTGTTGGCCCCCTTCCTGAATTCTT
>NW_015506419.1:3035-5016 GCF_001515645.1 Sinocyclocheilus grahami | reverse complement strand
CACTATATTACAATTAAATCCTAATCTAATCATGACAAACTATATATCGTTGGAAAGATCTAAGACTCCTAAATAGATATTTTGCCAATGTTTTTGTTAAAAATTATGTAGGAAAATTAATAGATACATTTTTGACAAGAGTGCACCTCAAAAATCTACATCTCACTTTAGAAATCATCAGAAATTATATATCAACTGAAAACTTTAAATCTCAAAATTCATCCTTTGAAACCCATTTTAAAATCAAACATTGCATTACCATGAAAATGGTACATCAATATCATGTTACAAAATGTTTTCGTTCATGATTTATAAAAATTTAAGTTTGGATCGTGCACTTTCACGTCTATGTTCAAAAATGTGAGTGACAGTTAAGGGGTTAAACTTTCTATTCATCAAGGTATCAACAAAAAAACTTTTTTGATATCACAGGAATACATGACATTCTAAAATTTAATAAAATAGAAAAAGCTATTTTAAACTGAAATCAAATTTCACAATATCACTGCTTTTACTGTGTGTTTGATCAAATAAATGCACCCTATTTACAGACCCCAAATCAAACAGAATCAGATTAAATCTATGCAAAATCTGAGTAAATCTATGTGGAAAATATGAAAGACAGATACAGATAAAAAAGTTGAAGAAATGAAACTGTTCTTTTCTAGACAGTCAATATTACAACAGACTTAAGCTTCAGACTAAGTGAGCATGAAATTGATCCCATTTACTTTCTGATTGTGAATGATTTATCATTGGACACTACTGCAACAGAAAACAATTGTTTGTTTTTGTAATCTTCAA
This sequence comes from Sinocyclocheilus grahami, assembly GCF_001515645.1. NCBI lineage: Eukaryota > Metazoa > Chordata > Actinopteri > Cypriniformes > Cyprinidae > Sinocyclocheilus > Sinocyclocheilus grahami. The sequence continues at coordinate 4,212 of NW_015506419.1, read as the reverse complement.
AATAGGTACCAATAAGTGCCAATAGTTTTTAAGATCATTATAATCCGTAATTATGTCCCCACTGGATGCAACGAATGCCTCCTTTATAATGGGTTTTAATGTTTTTGTCTCATCGCTCCGGCCGGGACATGGCATCACAATATGGTGAGGGGCATAACATTTCCGTCACACGCTTGAGGTATTCGGCCAATCACAACGCACTGGATAGCTGGCCAATCACAGCAAGATTGTTTTTACGATCCTTTGATAAATAGAAAGTTCAAAAGAACAGCATATATTTCTATTTATTTATTAAATAGGAATAATTTGTAACAATATAAATGTCTTTACTTTCACTTTTGATCAATTTAATGCATCCTTGCTGAATAAAATAATCTTACTGCCCACAAACTTTTGAAAGGTAGTGTTTATTTATTTATTTTTTGCTTTTTTTTTAATCTTTTTTTTCCAGGGGTATAATTATAGTTCTACTCAGGTTTTTTTGTGCAAAACAATAAGGATTCATAAATAAACATAATTTTGGAATTAAACAGGCTATTTTTTAGCAAAGTTGGTGAATTTTTTTTATTTCTAATAATACAACCTCTTTAACTGCTGCAAATCATGTTCACATGCAACCAGGTGAGAAACAGACATTGGTTACACAATCTACACAAATGATGCTGACCTTGCGTGTGACTTTTGGGTCTAAATATCCACGTAGTTTCTGGATGTATGTATGTGGAGGATTCTTCACTTGGAAACGCTCCTAACACAGAAAAGAGGGGGAGACAGTTATACACAGGCAAAAAACATCAAACGTCGCCACCAAAAGATGAATGTTCTATTTTAACTAACACATACACATATTCTTAATCATTTCATGCTGTTTGTTTAAAAAAACCCTGACATTATTCTTAAACTATTTTTTGTTTTAACTATGAACTCCCTTTTTCAGCAGCACAGATTTGTCAAAATGCACAACTAGACATTTATAAATAGTTTTACAAAACATGCACGAAATGTAGCACTTAACATCATCATTTACTGCATGGATACATTTTTTTCAGCAAGACCCTGTATTTAACAAGATGTCAGTTTACTTAAAGGGACAGTTCCTCTAAAAATTAAAATATGTCATCATTTACTCACCCTCATATTATTCTAAACCTGTATGAAAGCATGAAGTCAGAAGGAG
>NW_015506419.1:0-2587 GCF_001515645.1 Sinocyclocheilus grahami | reverse complement strand
GGGTTTGGAACAACATGAGGGTGAGTAATTAATGACAGCATTTTCCTTTTTGGGTGAACCATCCCTTTAACTTGTTAATAATAATGACTGTAATAACATATTTTTTAAATGTCATGTCAACAACACCATTCTTGGAGGGGTTTTCTTCTGGACTGCCTTACAGAGGCAAGGGGGTGACATAATAGTGGGTGATTGTGGAGGCTGTACCTGGTCACAGATGAGGTCCCACTTCTTCTCATTATCATACTGCCGGAGGAGACGTGCTTTATCTGGGGGCAGGTTCATAGAGTTCTGAAAAACAAGAGAGCGCTTTCACATCAGAACACACAGGAAGTCATGTATTCCTCCATGTATTCATGGCAACAACCTTGCAGAGACGTCTCTGTGCTCGTTTTCTTTGGGTCACAGCGGTTTCTTGTCTGACACGAGAAACCCTGCAGCCTATGACCTCACGTCCTGTACTGACTTCTTATATCCTGTTTGAAATCATATTTCTCTTCAGTCATCAAGCAAATCTTTGCTTGATGACTGAATATGATTTCAAACAAAAATTATCCATTTCAAACTATATTTGTATATTTTCTGAAGGAAACAGCCTTTGCAAAACTCGCAGCCACAATTGCGGGTGATTGCTGGTGTGTTGCTGCTAGCCAGTTGCTAAGGTATTCTGAGTGGTTTGCAGTGTGTATTTGTTTACTGGGGTGTTGCTAGAAAGCAAACTGCATTAGTTGAAGTATGACTAATGTGCTAACGTTTACAGAAATACACAATTACAAACACAGACACTTCCACATAAACTCGATTTTGTGCATTGCACACAAAGTGCGAGAGAATCTTACTTGCAAGTTAGTTAAAGTCTGTATCTAGGAACTTTCGTAAGTAATAACACACTTGGTTAAATGGCACTGACATCTAAATGTAACTCTGTCACCTGAAGCTTGTTAACTTGAGCTATCAAATATCCTGAAAGTTCAACAGAACAGCTTTTACCAGAAATGAAAATAGTTTGTCACATTGTCACAATGTCTTTATTATCCCTTTAATGAATAAAAATATTAATTTCTTGAAATTAAATTTAAAAAAAATCTTACTGAACCCAAACTTTTAAACGGTAGTGTAAATGTAAGACAATTATTCTCATGATTCCCATATAAACTAGTGTGATGATGATAATAATGCTATTGTTCAAATGATATATAAACCATTGTTTTTCCTGCCACCTCTTATAATAGACAGGGCACTGCATTGTAACAAGACTACTCTCTGATATCAGGTCATGTTTGCACTACAAACAGATAGGTGTGTGATTTGTCTTCTAAATCTCTTTAATAGTGGAACACACACGGAGTCAGGTGTGGGGTGTGAGCTGTATCAAACCCTGTATCTCTCTTTATTAACCTGAGATCCTGTGCTATGATTCCTGATAGCGAGCAGCAGATTCCCCCAGTATGACACAGACCTCTCAGTGGGTTTCCCTTTGAAGATGGAAGAGGTGTTTGTTCTGAAGATAGCATTCACACCCATATCAACATCCACCCAAGCATCTGTCAATCACCCATGTCTTTGCACTCCACGCTAGAGTGATCATCCACCCCAAAAGCCAACAGCTTCACAGCCTACTGCCAAGGCAACATATCAGTTCAGTGAAATTACATGACCACGTCATTATAAACAAAAAAAAATTCCAGTGGTATTAACTCCATGATTTGTGGAAAGTGAATATTGTATGTGTTGAAAGAATGCGTTTTATTTTATTTCCACTGTAAAGTGATTAAGGCTTTCCACAAGTCAAAAATGAATCATATTCTGTGATATTTCTGGGAAAGGCTGGTGAATGCAATATGTATCACTGCAGTTTTTCTTAGTTTTGCAGCATTCAGTGAAGGACTCGTCAGACTAATTCAAACTGATAACTTGTGTGATTCATGAAAAGAATCAGGTCATAATTGAGTTCTGTTTTCTAAACTTTTAATCAACTGAACCAATTCCTTCGCAAAACAATTGTTTCGAAACACTCCAAAGTCCAAATGGCAATGAGGCAAAGTTTTGAACACACTCGTCATTAGTAAAAGTCTTTTTTATCTCATCATAGACAAAGGTCTAAACTAAATTAAAGCTTAGGAGGGTTAATTCAGAACAAAAGTCCACAACTGTTTGTTTGCGATGGAGCTTTAGATTAACCTGTAGCAAATATCAGTACAGGAAATTCTGATGTATAACAAAGTTTTGAGTTAATAAATCCAGACAGTTCAGCTTTCAGCATTTAATACAACAGCAGACAGACTCAACTGACCATGTAGTAAATTTGTTTAGTTTGAAACCACATTCAACTGGAAGACATCCCAATTCTGATGACTAGGGTTTGTAATGTCTGAAAAGCTAACAACTTTTAAGCAGAAATGACAATGTGTAAAAAGAGGCCCTGGAGAATGTTATTTGGCTCCGTCTGTGAAGATCTCAAGCATATTACCATTCCCTTCCACAATTCCCCTTCCAATGTTTTTTTCCCCTAGTTGTGACCAACATTGTGCATTCCAGATGACCACAGTTTCAGAAGGAATGTGTCCTGTTTATAACAGTAATGAAT
>NW_015506418.1:287139-292370 GCF_001515645.1 Sinocyclocheilus grahami | reverse complement strand
CTCGGGTGAGTCTCTGTGTCTCTGTGTGACTGAGGAGACGAGCTCAGGTGAGTCTCTGTGTGACCGAGGAGACGAGCTCGGGTGAGTCTCTGTGTGACTGATGAGACGAGCTCGGGTGAGTCTCTGTGTCTCTGTGTGACTGAGGAGACGAGCCCGGGTGAGTCTCTGTGTCTCTGAGTGACTGATGAGAAGAGCTCGGGTGAGTCTCTGTGTCTCTGGGTGACTGAGGAGACGAGCTCGGGTGAGTCTCTGTGTGACTGATGAGAAGAGCTCGGGCGAGTCTCTGTGTGACTGATGCGACGAGCTCGGGTGAGTCTCTGTGTGACTAATGAGACGAGCTCGGGTGAGTCTCTGTGCGGGTGAGTCTCTGTGTGACTGATGAGACGAGCTCGGGTGAGGCTCTGTGTGACTGATGAGAAGAGCTCGGGCGAGTCTCTGTGTGACTGATGCGACGAGCTCGGGTGAGTCTCTGTGTGACTAATGAGACGAGCTCGGGTGAGTCTCTGTGCGGGTGAGTCTCTGTGTGACTGATGAGACGAGCTCGGGTGAGGCTCTGTGTGACTGATGAGAAGAGCTCGGGCGAGTCTCTGTGTGACTGATGCGACGAGCTCGGGTGAGTCTCTGTGTGACTAATGAGACGAGCTCGGGTGAGTCTCTGTGCGGGTGAGTCTCTGTGTGACTGATGAGACGAGCTCGGGTGAGGCTCTGTGTGACTGATGAGAAGAGCTCGGGCGAGTCTCTGTGTGACTGATGCGACGAGCTCGGGTGAGTCTCTGTGTGACTAATGAGACGAGCTCGGGTGAGTCTCTGTGCGGGTGAGTCTCTGTGTGACTGATGAGACGAGCTCGGGTGAGTCTCTGTGCGAGTGATGAGACGAGCTCGGGTGAGTCTCTGTGCGGGTGAGTCTCTGTGTGACTGATGAGACGAGCTCAGGTGTGAGCTTCATGCAGGACTGGAGGGAGAAGTAAAGGTGAGGCTGAGCTGATGTTCACAGACTGAACAGATCTCAGCATCAGAACTGTCTCTCGCTCCTGTCGTACTGGACAATCTCAGATTTATGAGGCAGCAGAACAGCCTCAGTTTTGCTGACAGTCTTGTGTTTGTTTCTTTGTGCAGACGGGACTGGTGTGCAGGTAGATCTCAGCAGCAGCACATGACACGCATGCAGAGGTTGGCTGTGATCTGAATGAAGCGATGGTTTGTTCTCACACACTAATGCTCTTCATGACACACAGTTCCTGATCTTGGCTCTGGTTCCTCCGCTGATCCGGCTGCTGTGGCTTCATCTGGGGCCCGTTCCTCTGCTTCTGGAGACGGCTCTGGACTGGGAACGGATCTCAGGAAAGGACAGGGCTGAATGATGCTCCTTCGCATCTGTATTCTATACTCTTGCAGTCTGAGGAGTTTTCGGGTTTTCTCCAGTTTCCGCAGTGTTTAAAACACTGTCCCGTTTGCAAAACATCCTGAGATTATTTTGTGGCCAGTCTGTACTTGCTGCAGATCCAGTTTTCCTTTTTGTTTTTAGTTTGTTGTTTTTAAAAAACTAAAGCCTTTTTTTTTTTTTTAAGAAATCAATCCTATTTAATTCTTCCTGTTATATTGGTATTGTTTGTTTCTCAGTCATTCACACAGTTCCTGGGATATGAATACAGTTGTTGTGCTAATAAATGCATGTAGTGTTTGACGGGTTTATTCTCTCTGGAAGTATGGCAGGTTTAGCCTTCACAATTAACAATGAATGATCACGAAGAGTTTTCTGACATCTGGTCACGTGCCACATTTCTGTAGCTGTTTGACTTTGTGTTTGCTGCTTAGTTTTTGCCTGCAAGGTACCTTATAAACACGATCTATGCCAACCTGTTTTGCGTTTGTTTTAATACTAGTATTTCCTATATATTTGTGCATAAAGCAGCTAATTCTTGTTTCAAACATATCTTTTCTAATTTTAGTCATCTGTTTTCATGCATCTTAAGGCACTCTTTTTCGATTCGCACACTACAGCAATTCCAGTGGGATGAAAATATTTAAAATGTATTTAATTGGTTGGTGCTAAATACTAAATATCTTGAATATCTTCATAATTTTTTCTTAATTCAATGAATGAATCATCTACAGATATGGGAGAAATATTACTGTAGTCTGTATTTACTGTAAATTATATGTTAACAGAATAAAACCATGTTTTTTCCATAACATTCAGGCATTTGTTGTTTCAGATTATTTAATGGGTTGGACTTTAGAATATAACAGACAGTTGTCATGAACTAAACTGAGCGCAACACTTATTTAACTTTAGTACTGTTAATTATGTAACAGTAATTATTACTGTTAATGAGTAATGTGACGATCATTTACTGTAAGGTTCGTGATCGATACTCAGTTTATTAACTAATCATTTATGCATATGAAGTGTTGTCTAAATCTGACAGTCGGATAGATGTTTCCAAATCCTGCAGTGCTGTCCTTTTTCCAACTTTCTCACTCAAGCAACATCCATGAACTTTATTTTATTTAAAGGAGGTTCACACAGCAAAGCGGCTGATTTTGTTCAAAAAGAACAATCAGACTCACAGGCTCACTAATCAAAACAACTAGAAACAACTATCCGACTGTATGTCAGATTCAGGCAACAGTAGGCTATAAAATGCAGATTAAGCATCCCTTGCTCATCCTTTGTGCGCATGCGCCCTGCATCCCTCTTCACGGTGACGTCACGCAGCTTCATTCCGTCATGATGTTGTTCGGTTCCGCGGATGAGCGCAGATCAGCGTGATTACAGCGACGAGAACGCGACAAAATCAACGGAATCCGAGATCTGTGACATCAACATTTACTATGGAGTTAAAGAAAGCCATTTCTGAAAGCGAAGCGACGATGAAAACCTACGGCGCGCTGCAGGAGACAAACCGGAGCAGAGACAAAGGTGACAGACAGATATCATGTTAGTCTTATGATCGCATATGGTTTCACTCTTATTATCAGACGTGATATTAGGCCGTATATGATTTCAGTTGTTATCACACATGCGATTATTGTCAATGCGATATTAGTCTTATTATTAGATATGATTGCAGTGTTGTTATCAGATATGATTCAGCTGCGCTCTCCTGTTTTTGAGGGTCATCAATGTATTTATTTAAGTGACCCTTTCATTTGAAACATGCTTGTGTGTTTCTTCAGCTCTTTTCACCTGTCCACTGACAATGTGCAGCTGTGGACAGAACACGATTTATTTGTTTTGTTATTTTTATGATACAGCATATGTTAATGTTGAATAGCATCTGTGGTGGAAATGACATGTTAACTGGAGTCTTATCCTGTCAGTTATAATACATTGAAGTATTGAAACAGCTTTCAATACTCTTTTTTTAATTCTTTCAGCCATTACATTATATTCCTATTCTTTTATTACTAATTTTAGTAATAATTAAGTCAAGCTTTGATCTGTCTGTCTTGGACAGTAAGCCAAATCAGTTTACATTAATTACACCCAAGAATTACACCAGCAGGTGAACTTGTGCAACATTTAGTAATAAAATGATTTTTGATGTGCTTCTTCAAACAACCCATGCCTCACATTTCATCTCAAGCGCTTCAGTAACGCTGTTGGTGTTCTGGTAAAATTAATACTAAAACCTTTTAGTGGCATTAATGGAAAAATTGCCCTTTGTGGTGGTATTAAATAAACATTTTGAGAGAGAGAGAAAACATTTCACAATAAATCATCAGTTTTGTAGAACAAGGCTTCTCAGCTCAGAGTTTAGTTCCAAACCTGATCAAACTCAGCTTTCTAGTAATCAGGAAGATCTTTAAAGTGTCCAGGATAGTTTTAATGTGACTGAAAGTCCAGGGAACATGAAACAGAGCCACAGATGCTGAATAAACAGAAGAGTCCAGGAGGCTGATGGAGCGGAGAGCACGAAGGGTCAGGCTCGTGAGCAGCAGGAGAAGACCACCACAGTGCAGCCGGGCCAGAGAGCACAGAGAGAGCTGTAGCAGACAAACATCAGCGAGCACAGCTGATGATGGACAGACCTCCAAGACCACCAGAGACCAGGACCGGCCCGGCTGTGAGTTCGGTGGACCAGGCTCCGACCTCTTCCACTGGGAAGCTGATCCGCTTTGCTGAAGAGCTCGTTCCCTCGAGGACGTCACTGCAAAGTTGGGTTTGAAGTGGGTCACTGAGTCCAGAGCAATAAAGAATGATCAGATAATTGGAAGTGTGTGTGATAGGAGAAACTCCAGAGACTCACGAATGTGGTCCCCGAGAGAACGATCATCCTGGCAGAGAAAGACGATAGATCATGTACGGCCAGTTGTTCTGTAACACGGGAAGCAAAGGATGGCAGCAGGAGACGTGGGATTTTTAATAAGAAGAGCAAAACCAGAACAAGGACCAGGTAACACCGGGAACTGGAACACGTACATCTAACAACTGACCAACAAACATGGGAACACAAGGGTTAATCATTCAGACAGACTAACGAGATAACAAGACTCATTAATAAAGCTACAAAGGACTACAAAACCCAACACAGGAAACCAAGAAACAAGAACTACAACATAAAAGTCCAAACAAACAGATAACATGTAATAGTGACCTTTATATAACAAAAAAAGAAGTTCAGTCTCTGAGACACAAAAGTGCCTGAAGTTGAAGAAACACCCGCTGTGTGTCTGACCAATCACAGCACAGAGTTCAGCTTTACACACACACTCACACACAAACACACACACACACAAACACACTCACACACACACACTCTCTCACTCACCATCTGTTTGTACTCAAGGCCAGATGGACGTGTCCATGGCTGAAAGCTCCATATCTGCAGACGAGATGGAGGCAGAAATGGCTCGGATTCAGCGTCTGCGGGAGGTGCTGGTGAGACGCGAGTCTGAGCTGCGCTTCATGTGAGTAGCTGCTGCATTTACTGCATGTGTTCAGAAAGAAATGCTGAGATTCTCCTCAATTTTCCTCTTTAAAATTCATAGTTCTGGAATGGCGGAATCTGAGCGACTGGTTTTCTTTCATGTTCTTCTCAGGATGGATGATATTCAGCTCTGCAAAGACATTATGAAGCTGAAGCAGGAGCTGAGGAAAATAGTGGCAGTCCCAGGTGACTGACACACACACAAACACACTCACACACACACACACTCTCACTCTCTCTCTCTCACACACACACACACACACACTCTCTCTCACACACATACACACACACACACAC
>NW_015506418.1:282647-286189 GCF_001515645.1 Sinocyclocheilus grahami | reverse complement strand
CTCTCTCTCACACACACACACACACACACACACATACACACACACTCTCTCTCACACACACACATACACACACACTCTCTCTCACACACACACATACACACACACTCTCTCTCACACACACACATACACACACACTCTCTCTCACACACACACATACACACACACTCTCTCTCACACACACACACACATGTGAATGCAGGCTTGCCGTCATGTAATAGTTCAGACAAATTCAACTAAAGTGAATGCGAAACATTGTGCGTTTTCATCAGCTACATAGATTACATGTCATTATATGAAACCAAAAAAATCCACCTCAGCATGAACCATTCAGTAATTGATAAACACACATTCAATTGTAATAAAAATAGTTCAGTGGAAACCCAGCCAACGAGAGGCTGGAGTGAGGCTTATATAACCTGAGACACTGCTGCGTTACGTCTCAGATTAGATTCATGTGTATTTTCATCTAATGCACAGATGGAGAGAAGACTAAGAAACATCGTCAGAGAGAAGAGAAGTTAATCCAGGAGATTCATCAGCTGGTGCAGAAGAGAGATTTCCTGGTGGATGATGCCGAGGTCGAGCGTCTGAGGTGAAAGAGATGACATTTGTCATCAAATTGACTTTTTGAAAGTTTCTGTGAGATTTCTCTGGTTGTCTCCGTCTATCAGGGAGCAGGAGGAAGATAAAGAGATGGCCGAGTTCCTCCGACAGAAGCTCAGCGTTACACAGAGTAAGAGTTTTTTCACAGCCGTCTCTCACGTGCATGTTTCTTATTCCTCTATGGGAGAGATCTGTGATGTTTCTGTCACACGACTCATGACACGTCAGGCGGTGCACACTGCGTCACGTTTGGGCTGTTGCTAGGTAACATGCATGAAGTGCACACAGTAAACACTGAACAAAGTGATGAAACTAAACGTATATTTGAGCTCAGAACTGAAAAAAGTCCCAGTGACTGTAACTCTGTAGTCTCTCTCTTCAGTCTCGTTCACATAGCAGCACATCATCTGATTGGTTTCCTGACCATTGGACTTTATTTTTTTGGAGAGGTCAGTGGCAAACGGGTTAAAGTTGAGATGATTTTATGTTACAATGCATCGGCGGGATGAAGCGCGTGAGTCGTGTGATCTCTGCTGATCTGCTCGGTTTCTCTCCGCAGGAGCTCCGAAGCCCAGAACGACTGAACCTCCAGCCAACAAACCCTCCATCAGCAAGAGCAGCGCGGCCCTCATTAAGGACTGCTGCGGAGCCACTCAGTGCGTCATCATGTGAAGATCACGAGATTCCCCAAAGCAAATCATACCTGAATTTGATGAATATAAGTCTGTTGACTGAGCATTAGAAAGACGTTCAGCTCCTCTGTGACTCAGGAGGATCTCAGGAGCCCGAAACATCCACACAAAACACAAAACCCAGCTCAGAGAGAAGAGTTTGTTTATTCTTCAGCCTAACAATACGAGTCACAAGAATCGCTAACAAGCACAACAGAATCACATCAAACAGAAACTTAGTTAGGAAATGTTAAATAACACTGTTGTGAGTTTTAAACACGTGTCACAATCCTGTGGATGTTAGAGGCTCAAAATCAGTCACTCAGTAATTATGACTGAATTCACCAAATATTCCCCTAAAAGGTCTGAAAATGATTCTGGCGTTTGGGGGTTTTGTTACTCTTTTTCTGTTCATGAACACAGAAGTGGATCAACACAACCATGTCAGTGATAAATGTGCATAAACATGCAAACTATGTTTGGAGTTATGTTATGTTTATTTGACAAAAAAAGTAGTGAATACACTCTAATCGTCAAGGATAACACAAAGTTTAAAACAAAATTTATTTCCATTGTGGTCCTTGATGTAAAGCACAAACTTCACTCCCGGTAACAGGTTCACTGGCACTGCATTATAAATACAAAAATTACAATAAAATTCCACATTTACAAAGATTAAGTCACAAATAACCACGTACGTAATACAAATTCATCAACAAAACAACCTACCTAGTTATAGCATTTCTTTGCCTTTTGAAATGTAGTGGTATTTAAACAGGTCTGATGATCAGAAATAATTAGACAAACTGAATCTGAGTGAAGCAGGACATCAGCAAATAAAGTCTCTTCCTGCAGTCGGTCTCTGCTTTATTCAGTGTTTTGAAATCTGCCGTTCTGATCGGTTTTCCAGCACAGATGCATCATTTATACAGTGCTGTGAAAGTGTGTTTGATTTTCTATATCTTCGCTTTTTTACACACTGAATGTCACCAGTTCTTCAAACAAAACTTATGAATACACCAAAGTGACTAATCTGTCCCCAGGGGCATGAAAATCTTCTTTAATACCTTTATTAATGAAAGGTTATAAATGATCAAAAGCTTATTTGTTGAAAACTATGAAAGAAACATTTTTATTTAACTGTTGTTTAACATTTTAATTGAGTTTATCATCAAGTGAATACATATATGAATACATATTACTGTCAGACAGAGTCACATGACAAAGATTCTGGGGCGCAGAAAAGAAAAAGACAACATGAAAGCATTTAAATGCAATCAGCAATGTCCAAGTGAACAAACCGAGATTGGCAAGCTTAACCAAAACATTTTTGTCATTGTAAGTCATGAAATCAATCAACATTTAACGTTGCTGCTTGAGAAGTGAAAGTGATTAACATTATAATATCAGTTCATTTCCAAGTATCTCGGTTTCTCAAAAAAAAACAAAAAAAGGTTTCTTGGTTTAGAAACCTTTCGCCCAAAATCGCAGTTTTGAATTCAAAATAGATCTATTGTCAGATTCATGTATATCCCATGAGTTGCTACGTCATACAGCAGTACAAAACAGTGCTGAACTTTGACAAAAAGTCATTTTAAAATGTAATAAGTGATTTTATAATGTCTGAATATAAATCCAAAAGCAAAACACATCAAAAGGACTGTATTACAGAGTGAAAGGACGAATGAGCCAATGAGTGCTTCTCTGCAGCCATCTACTGCTTATAGAGGGAATTGACAGATCCATTCTCAGTGTTTTCCAACAGGTGTCAGAAATCTTAAGCATGGCACATTTTTCATAAATTAAAATGAAAAACCTTCTTTAAAGTGAATTTTACATATGTTCCCATTTTATATAAAGTCAACCCTCTACATTGCGAATAAATCACTCACATATGCAACTAAATCTTCACTCTGGGCGACTAAATGATGTCTAATATTAGCCAATGGCTAATCAATTCTCAGATTTTACTCGCCAGTGTGCAAGTTGGAGGCTAAATATAAGTTTAGCACAGATATATTGTCACTCACCGAACACTGAGCGCTTCAGAGTTTCACTCTCCGTCAAGCGAGCTGTGATATTTTTCAGTTCATCTGAATGGATGCGCAGCACACCTGTGTTTGACGTACCGTGAACTCTAGCGTAACGGCGCACGACTCGCCGTCGCTTTGGTGAGAGCAGAGCGCGCGAGAGTCTTACATAGAATATCGTTTACTTGTATTTTCCTGTCAAAATAACAGAGTTCCTTTGGAATTCTTCAGCTTTTAA
>NW_015506418.1:266726-281707 GCF_001515645.1 Sinocyclocheilus grahami | reverse complement strand
ACTGAGCGCTTCAGAGTTTCACTCTCCGTCAAGCGAGCTGTGATATTTTTCAGTTCATCTGAATGGATGCGCAGCACACCTGTGTTTGACGTACCGTGAACTCTAGCGTAACGGCGCACGACTCGCCGTCGCTTTGGTGAGAGCAGAGCGCGCGAGAGTCTTACATAGAATATCGTTTACTTGTATTTTCCTGTCAAAATAACAGAGTTCCTTTGGAATTCTTCAGCTTTTAAAAACTGCCAGGTTCTCCGGTTGTGGGCGGAACTAATGCACAAACGGCAATCTCATTGGCTGGTGCTCACCTATTATCCTCCCCGATTTGATTTCAGCGAATCAGTTCGAGCAAACGCACACAACCTGATTAATATTCATGAATCCCGCAGCTCATTAATCCTTTGTGCGTTTTATACTGTTCTTATTAGTAGAATTCGTATTATTATCATCATCTCAGTATTATTGTTAGTTTTTTCCCTTTTTTTTTTTTTTTACAGAAACACTGGATGACCAAAAAAGCACCACCACCAGTCCTAAATTCAGTTCAAATGTCTATGCATTCATACATGGTTACCAAGTTTTAATTCTAATTACTAAAGTTCTATCACTAAATAATACTTGATTATCACAATATTTCAAGAGTGTACTTTCAGATTTTTAAAAAGCTGTGCCATTTTACAAACATATACTGTATGTATGTGAATGTACACACACACACAGGCGAGTAAACAAACATTTACTAGCCAATGGTGATTCAATTGCCAAGGTGTCCGTAAAGGGTTGAAAGTATACAAAAATATAAACGAAAACATTTTAAAGGGGTCATATGATGCAGTTTGAAGTTTTCCTTTCTCTTTGGAGTGTGTGTGCAGCACATTTTATGGAGGACTGTGTCCTGATCCTGGGAGAGTAGACTACAATGCCGGCGCTTCTGACTCACAGACTGTACGTACGTTTTTTATATTCAAAGAATTTAACACATTTCATTACACCAAATAATGTTGTTTTTAGCAACATCATATGACCCCTTTAAATAATATTCAGATGGCAGCCAACACAGATCTTGCAAACCTCTCAGCAGATGTGCAGTCGCACCCCTGTGTGTCGTAGGTTTGAGACAAAAGTTCTTCCCTAAATGATCGGAGATGCAGTTCAGTCCATTCCCAAACAGCTCGTACTGGACTATTAACCGCTGGAAACCATCAGAAAAGCAGCGATACTCGACAAGAGGAACACAACTGAAAGCAGGACACAAAATGATGCTTGTGATATTTATTATACATGACAGAAATTTGGTCATTACATAGAAATAAAAAAAAACTCCTAACAGGACTTTCTGGTGGAGACTAAAATCATACAAGACCTCCAGTGTCTTGAGGCTGAACGTCCACGTTACTTCACATGAAGCTCATTAATTTCAGCGACCGTCAATCTGAGAGGCTTCTGGGTTCATTGTGGTCGTCTGACAGAAGTGAGAGAGAACACTAAAGACGAGACACACACACACGTACATCACGTCACATTTCTGCATAAATCAAATATATCCATAAACAGCATGAGGCAAACGTTATGCAAACATGCATAAAATCACCGAGACACACGTACTTCAGCGCAAAGTTTCCGCTGGTAGCATTTTGAAGGCTTCCAAAAACATTGGCCAAAGAGAGCCACCCTTAAAAGAAACACAAATGCGTTCAACAGCCACGGTACGGCAAACATGAGCGTTCAGACACAGGATTCTCACAGACAGCCGACGTCTGAGCTCCTCGTGTTGCTGCGAGCCGAAACATACGCCAAACAAAACACATTTACACAAATCAACCCACTGTGACCCTAAGCCGTTAGCAGAAGTGTCCCGCGCCAAGGCTGATACAAGCCATTGTAAAAGCCATCAGAGAGCCGCCGCGGAGAGCAAACCGCAACCGAACACACTAACTCAAGGTTCAAGTAAACAACCTTGGCATTTCCAGAGGAACAGTTACACTGATTAACATCTAATTAGCACGATTTTGCCAAAATGCATAAAAGAAGAAACGCAGTAAAAGCCTGCAGCGACTCATAAACGACCGCTTTCAAACAAGGGTTTATGCACCATGTGCATAGAACTATCAAAGCAACTTCCGGACCAAAAAAAACCATCCGTAAAACGACACACTGCCTCGGCCTGCAGAACACGAGGGTGTTTCTCTTCGGCCCGCTGAACTTCATCACACAGACTCCCATAATTCATCTGGACGCCAGTGAAACTGTAAGACAAGTGTGAATATCCTCCGATAAGCAGCTGAGACGATCTTAAACTAAACACTTCTGTAAGAGTTTCAATAAACACAGACTTCATTCACAATATGAACTTAAGCAATTCGAGACGGGCGGCTTTGACTAATCAATCAGTTAAAAGGGAGGAAGGCCCTTGGATAACAAGCTCTGGCTCTGAAACAGACTTAACACAAAAGCATCTGTGAGTGTTTGAGATCTCAGATTGAAAAAGAATAAAGTGAATCCCACCTTCCAGCAAACTCATTCTTCCATTTCATCAGACGGAGTCCATGTGCTTCAAACAACACAAATAACGTCTCAAAACAAAGGCGCGACAGCACGTCTCAGCAGACGCACGCGGAGGAAAGATTCACAGTTCAGCTCACAGCAGCTCAGAGTGACATCCACCAATCAGCTGCGGTCTGCACGATTCAGGCCTCAAGCTAACGACTGATAACGAGCAACTGCAGTAAAGAAAAAACATTGCGCGTGGAGGAGCAGTGGGTTGTTTAGCTCCTCGTACTGAGAGAAACATGAATGAAGAACACGAGGTCTGCTGCAGTCCAGACAAATCAAACTTAGAACAGAGTCATGAAATTCACCACACAGAACGTCTGCTAGCCTCACAGAATAACACGCGTCACAAATCTTCCTCATGCTATCAGAGCTCACGTGACCTGCTCAGCATCAGACTGACAGGGCGGATGTGAAGGAGAAATTAGCCGCTAGTTTAACCTTGTTGCGTGCCGTTCGCCGGCCGGGACTGTCTGTGACGCACGTTTTCTTGCCCGAGGGCTCTGCCGCATTGCTCGCTCCGTGATCTGGGCCGTTTTCAGAAGCCGAAGCCACGAGGGGACCGTTGGCCGACTGAGGCTGCCGATCGTGAACCGGCTCTCGTTCAGACGGACCGAGTGGATGCGGCTCGAAGCAGATCAGATCTCTGGGCTGCAGCAGCACCGGGTCGGGCCGCAGCTGAGGAGACGGGAGGCAGGAGGGGACCGGAGCACACAGTAGATCCACCGGAGAACCAGAACCCAGACACAGCAGCTCCATCTCACCTGTGGGACACACACAGATCGTTAGCTCGCACTGATGAGGACACACAGGCTAACGGAGCGTGATCGACAGAGTCCTTACCGCTGGCGGGGCTGTCGGCGGACCGGGGCTCTTCATCAGGACACGGCTCCTCTGCAGTGACCATAGGACTATCTGTGACCGCAGGACTGCCACGAGCTACAAACACACACACACACACACACGTTCAGCTTGATTTAATAATGCATTTCCTGCAAATCTAATGGAACATACTTTTCTTCTCTGAGAACAGTCATTGGATTTGGCTCAGTTCATTGTCAGATCATGCGGGATAAAAGTTACTCGTTTTGCTTAGAACTTCATGACAACGATCAGACAGAGTCAGACGTGATCCAGTGTTCCTGTCACCCGTCTGACACCTTGAATTATATTGAACGCATTCTTTATCCTACAGTATTCATCACATCTTCAGACAAAAACTATTAAATATCTCCTTTTATGCTCCACAGAAGAAAGTCATACAGGTTTGGAAGCATGTGTGAGCAAGTAAATGACACAACTAACCCTTTAAAACAGTTATGATAATCTACAAAAAGAAGAAAGTGAGGCTTTGAGCTCTTTCACTGAGCCATTCAGTCATCACATATACTGTCCATTTTTTAGGAACAGGCAGTTCACAGGAGTGACGGAGACACGGAGGGAGAAGTCAAGGATTCTGCTACCTCTCATGTCGTTCTTCAGGACGATGATCTTTTTGTGACCGTGACCTTTAATCCAGACCACCTGTTCAAAACAGAAAATGGAACGCATTCATCCCGAGGCATTTAATCGAGTGCGCTGAATCACAGCAAAGCTAGCACATGTGTTAGCGCACCTGCGGCACGGCGGCTAGCAGCTCCTCCAGTGTCTTATAGCCGTACGTCTGTGGCTGAAACTCTCGCCCGCTGTATTTGCTGAAGGCGCCGCAGAACTCCGACAGGAAGATTTGGTTATAATGATAGGTGTGCAGCAGTGCTCGTATGCTGCGGGCGAACTGGTAAAGTCTGGTCAGCCTCACACACTCCTCTGCTCCGCCATCATCCCGCTCGTCTCCGGAGAGCTGCAGAAGAAGAGAGACATTGTCAGCATCAGGGCAGACTGAAGCGCTGGATGCGTGTCGTAGCTCGTACCTGCAGCAGGTAAGGCAAGCTTTTCAGCAGCTCGCTCAGAGAGATGAAGCCGTACTCGCAGGGGTTGAGCGGCGCGCCATAGCTGAGCTCATACCGCTTCCTCAGCTCCTCCACTGCGAGATGATCACGATCCTCAGGAAGTGACATCATCAGCGCCAGCAGCTGAGACGTCAAGGCACGCAGGGACTTCCTGTTAATCAGCTGCACCTCTTTCCCTTCGGGAGCGTCCACCACCTAGAGAGAAAGAGCGCAAAATGTGCCAAAGATCATCTAAGGAGGCTTATCAGTGCAATGAAAGGAAATGACGTTCACCTTCACCACGTGGCAGAGCTTGTTGAGCAGGGCGGGCAGCGTGGCGGCGTCGTAGTCCTGCAGGCGGAGGCTGTAGCCAAACGTCTTGCTGTATTCACTCAACAGCTGACTGACAGCTAGGCCGGAGTCTCTCTGGGCTCGAAGCAGCTTCACCAGCTGAGCCGCTAACGCTTTCACACGCTCCACCTCCGTCAGCGCCAGCAGCCGCTCCTCTCCACACTCCAGCACCTGAGACACAAACACAGCGTGTCAGAGACTGCTGCAGAGTGCTCCAGCACCTTCACATCTGCACTCGTGTACCGACCAGAAGAACATCTGGAATGGCCTCAAACAGCTCCATGAGTTTGGTGAAGCCGTAGTAGGAGAGCTTGCACTGGCGTCCGAAGTGGTGGTGATACGTGGGGATGAATTTGCTGAAGGGCATCCGGAAGTGAGGCTGATGTCTCAGAAGATCGACCACCTCTTTGCCAAACTGCCGCGTGCGCTCCAGCTCCTCCGCCGTCCGCTCTGAGGGAGACAGACGAGTTCAGCAGGTACACCGTGGCCTAACCAGTCATGACCGCAACACGCCCTACTTCTGTTGGTCGCTTGGTTATTTTTGTGGTGTTGTGCCAGCTAGTCCCACCCACACCGAAACCTCATTTGACCAAATTAGTGCTCAAAGATAGATGAAGAGAAACAAATCATGGGAGTTTAGAATTAGTTACTGTATGATGATCCACAGGGAAAACCATAAAGAGAGTCGGAGTTGACCGAGAAAATCATGTAGTGCATGATGGACACTGACTGATTTTTTAGCTTCAAACTCTGATTCTATTCTGTGGATCGCTATCAGACATGATTGGTAATTTGAGCCGATTCTAGAACACATTTTCATTTTCACGTGTCTCTTAGCAACGAGGCACACGTTTCTACATGAGTTTGTTTTGAGATTTAGTTTGCGATGCACAGCTTTTGTCTGTAAACATTCATAAAATCAGAGTTTGAGTGAGTGAGTGAGTGAGTGAGTGAGACGCCTGTGCAGTGCGTTACAAGTGTGACACAGCATACAAACAGAGAGAAACTGTTCTGATTGGCTGTACTTTGTCACATCAGGCCCCATTTTCACATTGGGTGTGAACGGCCGAACTGCTCGTGTTATGCTGCGTCACGCATTCATGTGTTTGCAGCAGTGCTTCACCTCTCTTGGGAACAGAGATGAGCGTGTCACCATCCTGCTGAGAGACTGTGATCGTCGTGTCCGGAATCTCAGCCAACAGGTCCATCAGATCACACATCCCATAATCCACCACCTGCCAGTTCCTGGAGAAACACCTGACACACACACACACAGATCAGGATGAAGCAGCAATGCCTCACGCTTCAGCAGCACAGAGAGACGCCGTACTGAGATGCTTACCAGTGATACGCCTGCGTGAAATCCCCGATCACCACCTGTTTACTGGCCTGAAACTTCAGCAACTTCAGCAGGTCTTGAGTGAAGCGTTTGATCTGAGCACGATGGGTCAGCGTCAACAAACGCTTGGAGCCTAAACCCAGGATCTGCACTCAGACACACACATATATATATTAGGGCTGGTAATTTAACACGTTAATTAGATTAATTAATTACAGTGAAAAATAATGCGTTAAAATTATTAACATTTAACGCACTTGTCCCGCCCCAGACCCACGTGGGTCATCTGACATTGCATACAGCTGATTGATGACAAATATGATGCGGGGCAACAACTCACTGTGTGATGAGAGAACGTAGGTATGGGGCAAAAGGGCCCGTTTGAGTTTGTCTCATATTTACATCATATTAGTTAAGCAATATCACACGAGCAATATAACACAAGTGCAAACACTGATCTTATACAACAGTTCAGTAAGTAAGAAGTTAATATTGTGTTATTTTAGACACAATGTTGTCTGTTTTGCTAAATTTTGCCAATGAAAATATAAAGACAAAGCAGAACTGTTCGTGTCCGAGCAACACACAGCGGCATTTCATTTCTTAATGCACGTTTTGAACGAACTGGATGAACCATTTGGCGCGTTGAATTTGAAGCGGCGCTGCAAAGACCGATCGGTTTATGACATTAAAAGGGCCGCGAGAGCAATTCAAAAGCATGCAGAGTCGTCTGCTCTCTATAGCTCTCGCGGTACTTTGATGTCATAAACCGATCGATCTGATGCTGATGCTCCGCTTCAAGTTGAACAAGTCTAATGATTCAATGGACCATTCATACAGAACCATTTACTTCACTCCTGAATGAATCAGCAATCTGAACGAATAAATGACTTGATCATTAAGACATTTACCACCACCTACTGGCAGTTTTAGTTTATTATTTAGAGTATCATTTCATTAAAAATTTTTTTCATATTTCCATAGTAATAATAATAAAATTAATTAAAGGTATAGTTCACACACCCAAAAATGACAATTGTGTCAACATTTACTCACCCTCATGGTCCAAAAGAGTATATGTAATACATTTTATCAAACAAAATATTTCTTGCTGAAGCTACTTTCTGTAATGTCAGTTTGATGCTTTACACAACAATGACTTTAAATGATCTTTTGTGAGTAATTTCTCAGCCAAATTTGATGTGCGATTAATTAATCATCACATCATGTAATTAATGGGATTAAAAATTGTAATCTCTTACCAACCCTAATATATATATATTTATATTTATTTATTTTAAAGTGGCTGAGGAATCAAAGAGAATGTCAAACAGATGTTAAAACTGTGAACTGAATGAAAAGCTGTGCTTGTGTTCAGACCTGCAGCACGTGAGGAACGGCCTCCAGCAGCTCCAGCAGTTTGGAGAATCCGTAGTCGGACACACGGCACTGCTTGGCAAAATGGTGGTGATACGCTGGAATGAACTTTGTGATGGGCACCAAACAGGACGGCTGGTTCTTCATCAGATCCACCATCTCTCGGCTGAACTGGATCAGCTGTGGGTTCCCAACCGGACTCTTACTGCGCTGCAGCCACGGATCTGACAAACACAAACGGGTTTTTTCACTTACAGTGATGATGGCGATAGAACACACGCACACACACACCTACCTGCGTTGGGCGGCGGGGGTTTGTTGTGAATCCACTTGATGATCTTGAAGCCGTTCTGGGCCGTTACGATAGTGACTCCAGGGATGCAGGTGATGAGGTGCTCTAACGGGACGCTTCCCTCCAGCTTCCCCTCCTCTGCAACAGCTAAAGGACTGAACTCTGCTGCATAGCATTCTGGGAAACTGTGTACAGACAGAAAACGGTCACATTTGCAAGACATTAACGGACCAATGAAATACAGTGGGTTTAGAAGAGAATCAGCCCCCTTTCAAATAATCACATTGTGTTGCTTTGCAGCCTGAAATGAAGAGGGACACAGTTTTTGTTTTATCCAGCTGTATTTACTCAGTGCAACTTATAACATCCAAGTTAAAGATAAAACACCAACATGAAAAAATGAGAAAAAAAATAAATAAAATATACCCACTGAATATATACCCACATTGGTGTGTGAGAGAGTGTAAGTGTGTGTGTGTAAGTGTGTGTGTGTAAGTGTGTGTGTGAGAAAGTGTGTGTGTGTGTGTGAGAAAGTGTGTGTGTGTGTGTGTGAGAAAGTGTGTGTGTTACCTGAGCAGCGGTACTGTTCCCTCGTGACTCTGCAGTAAACTGTGGACATGAGCAGCCAGAACTTTCAGAGACACCAGAACAAACGGGATCATGTAAGAATCCGGATCAAAATCAGATTCACTGAAACCAGAAGAGAAACATCGTAACCTCAGACCTTCATCTCCAGCTTTTACTGAAACTAAACAGAAAAAAATGACTCATTCCAAAATGTGCAACTTGAATATACGCGCGCCCAGATTGACCTGAAGTCCTGCTGAGTGCAGTGTCGTCTGCAGACGGGCTCGTGGTACTCCAGCTCCTCGAACAGAACCGGACTGGTGGTGTTGGAGCTGTCGTGAGAGTGTGCCGATCCTAGCGGGCTCTGCCGGGCCTGAGTGCTGGACAGCAGACACACAAGCCGCCCGCCGCCCTGCTCGCGCACACACACCACCTCCGGCAGCCGGTACAGATCACTGACCACCAGATTACGACCGAACCTGCAGCGCACACACAGCGGTCAGGAGTCGAGTCAAACACACGGGACCGTGCAAGCGTCTGAGCGAGCCACTCACTTCCTCTCATACGTCTCTGTGAACTTGTAGAGAGGCAGGCAGTTGGCCGGAGCGTCCTGCAGGATGCTGATGATCTCAGAGCTGAGGAACAAACACATTCACATCTACAACAGGAAGAGACCGAGCACAGAAGACAGGAAGAAGAAGCAGAGCATGTGTGTGATACCTGAGGCAGGTGAGAGATTTGTTACTGGCTCCGGTGACGAGAGACACGTGAATCCTCTTGCTGCCGATTTTATAGCGATGCAGCAGACTGACGGCACCAATGGCCTGCTGGAGCGAACTCATGTGCACCCGCGCCTTCAGCTGATAGTCAGTGTGAGGACTCAGATCCACACTCTTCACCTGCACACACACGCAGTAATGAAGCTCTCTTTCAATGAGCTCAGGTTTTTAATTTTTGAAATGCGACTCACTCTGCCGTGTTTAGCAAACACGTCTCTCAGTATTTGCTGCAGGTCCTTGCGTGACATCCTGTAGTCCAGATTAGTGACCTGAACGTCCACTCCGTCAGAGAAGGGCTCGTCTGCGCAGATGCTGGGGGACGGAGCGCTCAGAGGAGACGAGCGGTTCGACAGGCAGGGGGACGCGCTCCTGAAGAGAGCAGAGACCGACCCACACATGACGAGAATGCCAGAGAGATTTATAAAGCATTTGACGATCATGCGATTTACTTACCGTGATGACCATGAGCTCTGAGAGAGCATCATGGGACTGAAGTTCCGCTGCAAACTTAGTTTACTGAATGCTGAAGGAGTGCTGACCTGAAACGGCTGGCCAGGAGAGTCATGCCTTCACACACACAAAAAAATAATAATGTCAGCATCCAATTACAAACCCTTCACAATCTCAGAGCTCATATAATAACAGTGCTGTCAAAGTTATTAGAGCGTTAACGCAGGCGATTCATTTTTTCAGTTTAACGCGCTAAATATTTAATGCAGGGGCGGAGCTAGGGTTGGCCACCCCACTCACTGCTGCTTCTCTTTATTTCTTGAGAAGAACTGCATTTATTTAGACGCAGAACATCTTTACAACCACATCAAATGGGAGACGCGCACTTGACGAGGAGCTTCAGTAGAACAACAGTGAACTGCACTCAGATGAGACGTCGCCAGGCCATATGTCAGTAGAAACCATTTTTTCTGTCCTGTCAGCCGTTATACCTTGCTCGTTCAATTGCACAAAAAAATGACTCATTCCAAAATGTGCAACTTGAATATACGCGCGCCCAGATTGACCTGAAGTCCTGCTGAGTGCAGTGTCGTCTGCAGACGGGCTCGTGGTACTCCAGCTCCTCGAACAGAACCGGACTGGTGGTGTTGGAGCTGTCGTGAGAGTGTGCCGATCCTAGCGGGCTCTGCCGGGCCTGAGTGCTGGACAGCAGACACACAAGCCGCCCGCCGCCCTGCTCGCGCACACACACCACCTCCGGCAGCCGGTACAGATCACTGACCACCAGATTACGACCGAACCTGCAGCGCACACACAGCGGTCAGGAGTCGAGTCAAACACACGGGACCGTGCAAGCGTCTGAGCGAGCCACTCACTTCCTCTCATACGTCTCTGTGAACTTGTAGAGAGGCAGGCAGTTGGCCGGAGCGTCCTGCAGGATGCTGATGATCTCAGAGCTGAGGAACAAACACATTCACATCTACAACCGGAAGAGACCGAGCACAGAAGACAGGAAGAAGAAGCAGAGCATGTGTGTGATACCTGAGGCAGGTGAGAGATTTGTTACTGGCTCCGGTGACGAGAGACACGTGAATCCTCTTGCTGCCGATTTTATAGCGATGCAGCAGACTGACGGCACCAATGGCCTGCTGGAGCGAACTCATGTGCACCCGCGCCTTCAGCTGATAGTCAGTGTGAGGACTCAGATCCACACTCTTCACCTGCACACACACGCAGTAATGAAGCTCTCTTTCAATGAGCTCAGGTTTTTAATTTTTGAAATGCGACTCACTCTGCCGTGTTTAGCAAACACGTCTCTCAGTATTTGCTGCAGGTCCTTGCGTGACATCCTGTAGTCCAGATTAGTGACCTGAACGTCCACTCCGTCAGAGAAGGGCTCGTCTGCGCAGATGCTGGGGGACGGAGCGCTCAGAGGAGACGAGCGGTTCGACAGGCAGGGGGACGCGCTCCTGAAGAGAGCAGAGACCGACCCACACATGACGAGAATGCCAGAGAGATTTATAAAGCATTTGACGATCATGCGATTTACTTACCGTGATGACCATGAGCTCTGAGAGAGCATCATGGGACTGAAGTTCCGCTGCAAACTTAGTTTACTGAATGCTGAAGGAGTGCTGACCTGAAACGGCTGGCCAGGAGAGTCATGCCTTCACACACACAAAAAAATAATAATGTCAGCATCCAATTACAAACCCTTCACAATCTCAGAGCTCATATAATAACAGTGCTGTCAAAGTTATTAGAGCGTTAACGCAGGCGATTCATTTTTTCAGTTTAACGCGCTAAATATTTAATGCAGGGGCGGAGCTAGGGTTGGCCACCCCACTCACTGCTGCTTCTCTTTATTTCTTGAGAAGAACTGCATTTATTTAGACGCAGAACATCTTTACAACCACATCAAATGGGAGACGCGCACTTGACGAGGAGCTTCAGTAGAACAACAGTGAACTGCACTCAGATGAGACGTCGCCAGGCCATATGTCAGTAGAAACCATTTTTTCTGTCCTGTCAGCCGTTATACTGTGCTCGTTCAATTGCACGCACAAATGCAGCATGCGCTGTAGCCTGTATCATTTCAGATTAAAGCGCAAATGAAACGACGAGCATGCAATGTCACAGTTATATCAGTTTAGTCAAAGTTACCAAAAAGGTGATTAAAGCTGCCTTAAAACTGTGCATGTATGTTAGTATTTGTTACACCAGTCACATTTAAGAACATGTCTCTGAAATGCAGTGGTTTTCAAAACTGTCCTGGAGCAGCCCAGCACTGTCTCCCTCATCTAACACACCCGATTCAACTCAGCAGCTCATTATAGAGACTTTAAAAGGTGCACTAAAGGAAGCTGAGTCCCAAACACTCACAGCCAATCAGCAGTAAGGGGCGTGTCTAGTAATGATCGGGAGAAGAGAGTGCTTGCACTCACTGAGCACTCTCTTCTACCGATCATTACTAGACAGGACGGATATTAGCAGATTGACTCTGGAGAGTGAGAGATGGCAGACAAAAAAAATAATTTAAGAGGAACAAAACCTTAAAAAGAAGGGTTACGATCAGGCAAGAGGTGGGACCCACGTAAATATTGGAGCAGCTTTCCAGTGGTGGAGAAACTCAAGGAGTGGAAGGGAATTGGATGCAAAGGTTGTTTTGTTTCTTCTTGACAGGTGAATTACGTTGATTTTGTTTTTTCACACACAACTAATCTGTGGTGGCTTTTGCTTGAATATGCTGCGGCCGCAAGCATAGCAGACTCCGCCCTCGTCGCTGCCAGGGTTGAGTATGTACGTGTGGGGCGGAGTTATCAAGATAGGGGTGAGGTCCTGTTGGGGTATGGGCATGTTTGTTTTGGTGCTTTCAAATATCAACAATGTTTGGCAAAAAACGCTTAGTGCACCTTTAAGAGCTGCAATGAGTCAGAAAAGGTAAAGAGTTATGAGAAACTATGATGCGTGTCAGATCCGCGTCATGTTCAGCAGCGGCAGCTCTTAAAGGGGTGGTTGATTGCGATTTCACTTTTTTAACGTTAGTTAGTGTGTAATGTTGCTGTTTGAGCATAAACAATATCTGCAAAGTTACGAAGCTGAAAGTTCAATGCAAACGGAGATATCGTCTTTTACAATTCTGGCAGTTTAATGCCTACAAAAACAGCTGGTAGGGACTACAACAAGTTACTTCCTGGGTTCATGACATCACAAACCCAGATAAACCCCTCCCTCGGGAAAAGGCAGCAAAGGGGGCGGGGCCATGCAGCGCTGCTTTAGAGAAGAGGAAGAGAAAACTAGAGGTGCACGTAATAATCTATTCATGTATGAATCACGATTCTGTCTTCTGACGATTCTAATGGATTCACACGTTTCAAAATCAGTGTTCTAAAGCAGCGGTTCTCAATACTGTTCCTCGCGTCCCTGCCTCTGCCTCTCCCTCTCTCTCTCCTCCAACAATGAACTGTTACAATTATACTTATTTTCACATAGCTATGAGAAGCGTTAAACATGGTTGCGTGCAGTTGGCGTTCCACACGATCCTCTTCAATAATATCCTCTGCTTCTCAATCGAGCTCAAACTGATGAGCGATATTAACGATGCTGTTGTTTACAATACAACCGGAGCACATGCTGCTGAGGAGAGGGCGGGACGTTGAGACGCACTAGAGGCGGTTTAGCCAATCACAACACACTGGGCTAGCTAACCAATCAGAGCCCATCGCCTATTTCTGAGGGAGGGGCTTCATAAAAGCAGCAAATTATCAGCGCGTTTCTCAGAGAAGAAACTTTTTGTAGATTTGAGGATTAATCTTTATTTAATTTAGAATTTAGTGTTTGATAGCTATTCAATTTCTGTATATTTCCTACATGCTGAAGGGCACAGGTAGCTAAATATGACATTATTATGGGTTTGTGTGAAGATTGTTTTAAGTTCACTTAAATTAGAAGTTGTTTTTTAAAGTCTAATAATAAATGTTTAAATTGATAGCTCTCAAGTATACTTTAATGTTGAATGGATATTGTGAATGGTTAAATATTAGGGGAAAAAACTATTTCCTAGAGACATCAGTGAGAGAGTGTGTGAGTGCGTGTGTGAGTGAGAGAGTGTGTGTGCGTGTGTGTGAGTGAGTGAGAGTGTGTGTGCGTGTGAGTGCGCGTGTGTGAGTGAGAGTGTGTGTGCGTGTGAGTGCGCGTGTGTGAGTGAGAGTGTGTGTGTGTGAGAGTGAGAGAGTGTGTGTGTGCGCGTGTGAGTGCGTGTGAGTGCGCGTGTGTGTGAGTGAGAGTGTGAGTGTGCGTGTGTGTGAGTGAGAGTGTGAGTGTGAGTGTGAGAGTGAGAGTGAGAGAGTGTGTGTGTGAGTGAGAGTGTGAGTGTGAGAGTGAGAGAGTGTGTGTGCGCGTGTGAGTGCGTGTGTGTGTGTGAGTGAGAGCGTGTGTGTGCGCGTGTGTGAGTGTGAGAGTGAGAGAGTGTGTGTGCGCGTGTGAGTGCGTGTGTGTGTGCGTGTGTGTGTGTGAGTGAGAGCGTGTGTGTGCGTGTGAGTGCGCGTGTGTGAGTGTGAGTGTGAGAGAGTGTGTGTGCGCGTGTGAGTGCGTGTGTGTGTGAGTGAGAGAGTGTGTGTGTGTGAGTGCGCGTGTGTGTGTGAGAGTGAGAGAGTGTGTGAGTGAGAGAGTGTGTGCGTGTGAGTGCGCGTGTGTGTGTGAGAGTGAGAGAGTGTGTGTGCGTGTGAGTGCGCGTGTGTGTGAGTGTGCGTGTGAGTGCGCGTGTGTGAGTGCGAGAGTGAGAGAGTGTGTGTGCGCGTGTGAGTGCGTGTGTGTGTGAGTGAGAGAGTGCGTGTGCGTGTGAGTGCGTGTGCGTGTGAGTGCGAGTGCGTGTGCGTGTGTGCGCGTGTGTGTGAGTGTGAGAGTGAGAGAGTGTGTGTGCGTGTGTGTGTGAGTGAGAGAGTGTGTGTGCGCGTGTGTGTGTGTGTGTGTGAGTGAGAGCGTGTGTGTGCGTGTGAGTGCGTGTGTGTGTGAGTGAGAGAGTGCGTGTGCGTGTGAGTGCGTGTGCGTGTGAGTGCGAGTGCGTGTGCGTGTGTGCGCGTGTGTGTGAGTGTGAGAGTGAGAGAGTGTGTGTGCGTGTGTGTGTGAGTGAGAGAGTGTGTGTGCGTGTGAGTGCGTGAGAGAGTGTGTGTGCGCGTGTGAGTGAGTGAGAGAGTGAGAGAGTGTGTGTGCGCGTGTGAGTGCGTGTGTGTGTGAGTGAGAGAGTGTGTGTGCGCGTGAGTGCGTGTGTGTGCGACATAAATGTGTATAATGACAAAGGTATAACATAGGTATTACAAGGAGAAGGTGACTTTTCAGGACATTACCCCATGTCC